>NC_072373.2:152740000-153043030 GCF_028885625.2 Pongo pygmaeus | reverse complement strand
CCTCACAAGCTCTGGATACAACAGGCCAATTTGTCTTAGTTATGTATTATTTTCCTCTTGAAGACAAGAAATATAAAATACTCAAATATAAACATCATCTATTAAATGCCAATTCATTAATGTTCTTGGTTTTAGGATTTAAGGAAAAATTAAGAATTATAGTGATCAACTGTATAATCTAATTTAGGATTCCACAGTGAGAAGTCATAAGTTAAAAAATATTCTTTTGGCCAGGTGCGGTGGCTCACACCTGTAATCCCAGCACTTTGGGACACCAAGGCGGGCAAATCACAAGGTCAAGAGATCGAGACCATCCTGGCCAACATGGTGAAACCTCATCTCTACTAAAAATACAAAAATTAGCTGGGCATGGTGGTGCATGCCTGTAGTCCTAGCTACTCAGGAGGGTGAGGCAGGAGAATCACTTGAACCCAGGAGGCGGAGGCTGCAGTGAGCTGAGATGGTGCCACTGCACTCCAGCCTGGCAACAGAGTGAGAATCCATCTCACACACACAAAAAAAATTCTTCTAAAATCATGTAAAAGATAGATTCCAATGGAGGAGGTTAAAAGACTTTCCAAATGGGCAAAGTAACTACAGTTGGTGAAAACATTCAAAGGTGGCAGCAAGACCTGTTGTGGTATTCCATTCAGTGGATCTCATTTCAATGTATTACTTCATCGTGCAATTAATGAAATCCAAGAATCTCCACAGGAGAGGCATCCACTGAAGAGGCATCCAGGCTTAGTTTCCTGGTAACCACTCCTAATTATTTGGATTTTATTATATTTCTAGAGGCAACACCCTCCAAAATTGTGAGTGGTATGCTTTAAAATTGAAGATTATGGATGAAATTAAATTTGCTAATCCATTGACCTTAAAATAGTGAGATTATACTGGATTATTTAGGTGAGCCCAATAGTATCACAAGTGTTCTTCAGTGTGGTAGAAGGAGGCAGAATAGGGAGAACAAGAGTAATGACAACCTGAGAAGGGACTCTGGCTGACTTTGAAGGTGGAGGAAACGGGTCATGAGCCATAGGATGTGGGTGGTCTCTAGAAGCTTGATAAGGCAAGGAAACTGATTCTTCCCCCACACCCTCCAGAAATGACTGACATCTTGATTGTAGCCCAGTGAGACCCCTGTTGGACAGCTGACCTTCAGAACTGTAAAATAATACATCTGGGTTGTTTTAAACCACCAAATTTTGGTAATTTGTTACAGCAATGATAGAAAACTCATACAACAGCAGAAGCTTTTGATGCAGATAGTCCAGATGTTTATTATATGTTTACATTTCAGTTTTTATATTTAAATTTCCAAGAGCTCTTTCTCAAAGAAGCTTTTTTTGTTTGTTTTATACCATCCTAGTCTTCTTTAGTATATAAAATGAGTCAGATGGCAATGGCATTCTATCTTTAATTTACTTTGAAGAAAATAACTCATCCTAGGATTCAACATTGAGGGTGAAAGAAAGAGGGAAGGAAGCAAGAAACCAAAGTCCAGTTGTTTGTGTAAATGCCCTTCAGTTTGGATCTTTCTGATGTTTTCTCATGATTAGATTCAGGTTATGCATATTGTTTGTTTATTAGAAATACTTTGTAAGTAATACTGAGTCCTAATTGTATCACATTATGAGGCGTACAATATCAGTTTGTTCCATTATTGGTGATGTTGGCTATGGTGGCATCCTTCAAGTTATAATACAATAAAATTACTATTTTTACTCTTTGTAATTGGTAAGTAATTTATGGGACAATAATGATTTTCTTTTCTACTCAAAAAATGTAAAAGAATTTGAAGTTCAAAGTAAATGAATATATTTTTTAGTTCTTAACTGAGAAAAATAACCCACAGTCCCCTCAAATAAATAATAAAACTTCATTTATCAACAGTGTCTATCAGTGTCTGTTTAGGGGTAATCAGAGTTATGCTTCCACCTATGACAGATTAAATGCTAAGGAATTATCTGCCCATCTTGAACAATTAGAAAGTCAGACAAAAGGTAATAAACAATGGTTTTCAGACATTGGACAATTTGCACCAGTTTTCTGATCCCTGAGAAAAACGAAACAAATGAGTCCTTTAATTGCCCCAAGCTCATTGGCTGTAGGCAGTTTCCAAACTACAACACAAGGAAAGAGACCCAAACACAGCCTGGCAGTCTTCCTGAGTGGAAGAGACACAAATTAGAATTCAGGGAGGTTTAGGTGGTTAGAATTTGCAGGATAGAAGAGGAGGGAGCTGCACAGAAAGAAATACATGAAGGAGCTCCAGAGATCTGCAGAGGAATCTACTTGCATTTTTGGCAGAGTTCTAATCTATGCATGCATGACAAGAAACTATCTATAGCTGGTAGGAGGGGAAAAAATATCAAAAGGCCAAACAATTCCCAAAGCTTCTTCAGGGTTGGGAATCGTTCATGTACACACTTGGAGAAATGGACAGACCTTGTAAGATACAAAAGCATCAGGTCACAGCTTATAGTGAGGCTAAATCAGGATAGTGGTGCTATCTTAAAAAAAAAAAAAAAAAAAAAAAAAGACTGCTCTGGATCTGTTGGTAACAACTTAAGAGTAATTCTTAAAGTGATCAAACTTACCCTCAAACAAAATGCATCACTCACTATATAAATAAAACAAAAATCTAAAGTCCAGCAGCTAACAGCAACAAAAAAACTAAAAACATCTAGCATCCAATTTAAAAATCCAGGCATGCAAAAAAGAGATATATGACATACAGCCAGGAGGAAAAACAATTACTAGAAAAAGACTTATGAAAAAGATGATGATTTCAATGGACAGGGATCTGAAAGCAGATATTTTAAATCAAATGTAAAGAAAAACATGAACATATGAGGAGAGAACTAGAATATTTAAATAAGACCCATATAAGATCTTGAGATAAAAAATATGAAATTTCATTTCATATGAAATAAAAAATACATTGGATGGAATTAACAGCAGATAATACACTGGAAAAGAAACATCAGAGAACAAATAAAATAGCAATAGAAATTATTCATAATGAAGCACAGAAGAAAAAGGGCACAGAAAAAAATAAACAGAGCCTAAATAAGCTATGGCAAATATCAAGCAGGATAACATTTGCCTAATTGGAGTCCCAAGTAGGAAGGGAGAAAAATATCTAAAACCAATAACGACACAGGATTTTCTCACGCCTTCACCAAACTCGCAACAGAGGCACCGTGTTTACTCGGCCCACCATGCTCAACCCCTTGTGGGAGGGAACATGTGAGCAAGCGAGTGTGGGATCTGACTGGCCGTTCCAGGCACTGGCAGGAGAAAGCTCCATGCAAGGCCAACAGCAGCACCCAGGTGAGGGTGCCCACGACTCTGAAGCCCCAGAGTGGGTGTTACAGTGTTCTATTAGTTCTGCCATCTGTAGACAGCAGTGTGTTAGCAGCTAAGCTGGCCCCTTGCCTCAGTGCATGGAGCAACGGGGCGATTGCTCTCTACTAGCGAGGGTAAAAGGCTGGTGTGAGAGCCTTTCTAGGTACCCATGCTTGGTGGGTCCTGAGCTCTTGTCTGGTGTCCAAGAAGAGTAAGGTCGTGTAGACAATTGAAGGACGGTGAAGGTAGAGAATGTTATTGAGCAATGAAAACAGCTCTCAGCGGAGAAGGGAGCTGGAGAGGGGACAGAAAGGGCACGTCATCTTCCCTGAAGTCAGGTTATCTCTTCTTAAGTTCAGCCGTCTCCCTCGAAGTCCAGCCATCTCCCTCCCTAACAACTGAGTCTGGGGTCTTTATAAGCACAGGATGGGGGGTGGGGCAGGCCATAGGTAGTTTTGGAAAAGGCAACATTCGATTAGTAAAAGGCATTATTCAGAAAGAACCAATTGGGAGAGAGCGGGCAAATTTTGGGCCATGGCTTTCAGGCTGTTTGCTTTTTTGGCTTGAAGGTGGGGTTTCACTGGGGACCCACCCCTATCTGCCTAGAATTTCTCTGTCTCCTGCCTCTATCAATAATAGCTGAAATTTTTCCAAATTTCATGAAAACTAGAAACTACCAGATCCCTAAAGCTCAACACCAAGCAGAAGAAACACAGAGAAAACTACACAAAGAGACAGCATAATCAAAACACTGACAATGACAGAGAATATCTTTAAAACAGTCAGAGAAAAAGGGATTTGTTTTTACACAGCAGTGTTCACTAAACTACAATACACATGCTGGACATCTGTTTTTATAACTAAAGTTTCGTTGGAACATAGCCATGCTCTTTCATTTACACATTATCTATTGGGGCTTTCACACTATACCAAAAATTGAGTAGTTGTAAAAAACACCATGTGGCCCACAAGCCTAAAATATTTACTATTTGGCCCTTTAAGGAAAAGTTTGTAGTTCCTTGCTACGGAGAAACAAAAATAAGAATGACTGAAGCTGGGCTGTCAGAAGCCATGGAGGGCATAAAACAATGGAAAGACATCTTTAAAGTGCTGAAAGAAAAACTAAAAATCTTAATCTTGAATTATACGGAAAATGCACCAAGTTAAGAATCCAAAAAGTACATTAAAACTATATTTTACATGATATCAAAAGAAAACCATCAACACACCAAAAATGAATAATGCTTGTTTCCAGTTATGCAAATATTCCTAAATGGGCAAACAGTTAATGGGACAAGTTTTAAATTTACTGTAACAGGATTTTGTTACTTTGCTACTTAAAAAGTAAATTCCAACTCCTTGTTTTTAGGCAGAACTTCTTTAACTTCTTTAATATGGATCTCTCAAGAGAATCATCACATGCTTTCAAGTGTAAAAGGAGGACTGGCATCCTCCTTCTGAGATACATAGGCTGAAGAACAAATCATTAAGCCTTCCACTGTGCTTAAATGAAATCACTCTTGGGAGAAAATAGTTAATTACAGTCAAATTAACTTTTTGGAACACTATTTACTTGTATTAAAAACGATCATAAACAACATTCCTTTTAAAATAAATTATCTAAAGTTTGAAAAAGTATTTTTAACAAAAGTAGTCACTTTTAGTCATGGTAATCATACAAATGTTTAACATATTTGTACAACAAAAATGAATCTTATAATTACTTTTCCCATACTCTACTTATAATGATCTTTCCCGTGGATAAAGGCCCTCTATGTGGTTTACTCAATGACAATACTCTGAAACAGTCCTTTTCTGCTTCTATATACTAGTTGAAGACAGCACACTAATGTTTATTGTCTATTATAATCATTACTTGATAATTTTAGTTATACTAGATGCAGCTATTTAGCACAAGGAAAATGTTTAGCATCTACATATCAATATATAATTTATACATCTCTCTCTAGCAATGTTACAGATAAAATAACACTACCCTTTAAAAGTAAACATTAATTTATTTGCATAGAGATGTTTATAGTATTCTCTGATGGTAGTTTGTATTTCTGTGGGATCAGTGGTGATATCCCCTTTATCATTTTTTATTGCGTCTATTTGAGTCTTCTCTCTTCTTTATTAGTCTTGCTAGCAGTCTATCAATTTTGTTGATCTTTTCAAAAAAACAGCTCCTGGATTCATTGATTTTTTGAAGGGTTTTTTTGTGCCTCTATCTCCTTCATTTCTGCTCTGATCTTAGTTATTTCTTGCCTTCTGCTAGCTTTTGAATGTGTTTGCTCTTGCTTCTCTAGTACTTTTAATTGTGATGTTAGGGTGTCAATTTTAGATCTTTCCTGCTTTCTCTTGTGGGCATTTAATGCTGTACATTTCCCTCTACACACTGCTTTAAATGTGTCCCAGAGATTCTGGTATGTTGTGACTTTGTTCTCGTTGGTTTCGAAGAACATCTTTATTTCTGCCTTCATTTCGTTATGTACCCAGTAGTCATTCAGGAGCAGGTTGTTCAGTTTCCACGTAGTTGAGCAGTTTTGAGTGAGTTTCTTAATCCTGAGTTCTAGTTTGATTGCACTGTGGTCTGAGAGACAGTTTGTTATAATTTCTGTTCTTTTACATTTGCTGAGGAGTGCTTTACTTCCAACTATGTGGTCAATTTTGGAATAAGTGAGATGTGGTGCTGAGAAGAATGTGTATTTTGTTGATTTGGGGTGGAGAGTTCTGTAGCTGTCTATTAGGTCTGCTTGGTGCAGAGCTGAGTTCAATTCCTGGATAACCTTGTTAACTTTGTCTCATTGATCTGTCTAATGTTGACAGTGGGGTGTTAAAGTCTCCCATTATTATTGTGTGGGAGTCTAAGTCTCTTTGTAGGTCTCTAAGGACTTGCTTTATGAATCTGGGTGCTCCTGCATTGGGTGCATATATATTTACAATAGTTAGCTCTTCTTCTTGAATTGATCCCTTTTTCATTATGTAATGGCCTTCTTTGTCTCTTTCGACCTTTGTTGGTTTAAAGTCTGTTTTATCAGAGACTAGGATTGCAACTCCTGCCTTTTTTTGTTTTCCATTTGCTTGGAAGATCTTCCTCCATCCCTTTATTTTGAGCCTATGTGTGTCTCTGCACATGAGATGGGTTTCCTGAATACAGCACACTGATGGGTCTTGACTCTTTATCCAATTTGCCAGTCTGTGTCTTTTAATTGAAGCATTTAGCCCATTTACATTTAAGGTTAATATTGTTATGTGTGAATTTGATCCTGTCATTATGATGTTAGCTGGTTATTTCACTCGTTAGTTGATGCAGTTTCTTCCTAGCATCAATGGTCTTTATAATTTGGCATGTTTTTGAAGTGGCTGGTACTGGTTGTTCCTCTCCATGTTTAGTGCTTCCTTCAGGAGCTCTTGAGAGGCAGGCCTGGTGGTGACAAAATCTCTCAGCATTTGCTTGTCTGTAAAGGATTTTATTTCTCCTTCACTTATGAAGTTTAGTTTGGCTGGATATGAAATTCTGGGTTGAAAATTCTTTTTTTTAAGAATGTTGAATATTGGCCCCCACTCTCTTCTGGCTTGTAGAGTTTCTGCCAAGAGACCCGCTGTTAGTCTGATGGGCTTCCCTTTGTGGGTAACCCGACCTTTCTCTCTGGCTGCCCTTAACATTTTTTCCTTCATTTCAACTTTGGTGAATCTGACAATTATGTGTCTTGGAGTTGCTCTTCTCAAGGAGTATCTTTGTGGCGTTCTCTGTATTTCCTGAATTTGGATGTCGGCCTGCCTTGCTAGGTTGGGGAAGTTCTCCTGGATAATATCCTGCAGAGTGTTTTCCAAGTTGGTTCCGTTCTCCCTGTCACTTTCAGGTACACCAATCAAATGTAGGTTTGGTCTTTTCACATAGTCCCATATTTCTTGGAGGCTTTGTTCATTTCTTTCTATTCTTTTTTCTCTAAACGTCTCTTCTCACTTCATTTCATTCATTTGATCTTCAATCACTGATACCCTTTCTTCAAGTTGATTGAATCGGCTACTGAAGCTTGTGCATTTGTCACATAATTCTTGTGCCACGGTTTTCAGCTCCATCAGGTCATTTAAGGACTTCTCTACATTGGTTATTCTAGTTAGCCATTCATCTAACCTTTTTATCTAGAAGAAATGGATAAATTCCTCGACACATACACCCTCCCAAGACTAAACCAGGAAGAAGTTGAATCTCTGAATAGACCAATAACAGGCTCTGAAATTGAGGCAATAACTAATAGCTTACCAACCAAAAAAAATCCAGGACCAGACGGATTCAGAGTCGAATTCTACCAGAGGTACAAGGAGGAGCTGGTACCATTCCTTCTGAAACTATTCTAATCAATAGAAAAAGAGGGAATCCTCCCTAACTTATTTTATGAGGCCAGCATCATCCTGATACCAAAGCCTGGCAGAGGCACAACAAAAGAGAATTTTAGACCAATATCCCCTATTAACATCAATGCAAAAATCCTCAAGAAAATACTGGAAAACCAAATCCAGCAGCACATCAAAAACCTTATCCAACATGATCAAGTGGGCTTCATCCCTGGGATGCAAGGCTGGTTCAACATTCGCAAATCAATAAATGGAATCCAGCATATAAACAGAATCAAAGACGAAAGCCACATGATTACCTCAATAGATGCAGAAAAGGCCTTTGACAAAATTCAACAACACTTCATGCTAAAAACTCTCAGTAAATTAGGTATTGATGGGACATATCTCAAAATAATAAGAGCTATTTATGACAAACCCACAGCCAATATCATACTGAATGGGCAAAAACTGGAAGCATTCCCTTTGAAAACTGGCACAAGACAGGGATGCCCTCTCTCACCACTCCTATTCAACATAGTGTTGGAAGTTCTGGCCAGGGCAATCAGGCAGGAGAAAGAAATAAAGGGTATTCAATTAGGAAAAGAGGAAGTCAAATTGTCCCTCTTTGCAGATGACATGATTGTATATTTAGAAAACCCCATTGTCTCATCCCAAAATCTCCTTAGCTGATAAGCAACTTCAGCAAAGTCTCAGGATACAAAATCAATGGGCAAAAATCACAAGCATTCTTATACATCAATAACAGACAAACAGAGAGCCAAATAATGAGTGAACTCCCATTCACAATTGCTTCAAAGAGAATAAAATACCTAGAAATCCAACTTACAAGGGATGGGAAGGACCTTTTCAAGGAGAACTACAAACCACTGCTCAACGAAATAAAAGAGGACACAAACAAATGGAAGAACATTCCATGCTCATGGATAGGAAGAATCAATATTGTGACAATGGTCATACTGCCCAAGGTAATTTATAGATTCAATGCCATCCCCATCAAGTGCCAATGACTTTCTTCACAGAATTGGAAAAAACTACTTTAAAGTTCATATGGAGCCAAAAAAGAGCCCACATTGCCAAGTCAATCCTAAGCAAAAAGAACAAAGCTGGAGGCATCATGCTACCTGACTTCAAACTATACTACAAGGCTACAGTAACCAAAACAGCATGGTACTGGTACCAAAACAGATACATAGACCAATGGAACAGAACAGAGCCCTCAGAAATAATACCACACATCTACAACTATATGATCTTTGACAAACCTGACAAAAACAAGAAAAGGGGAAAGGATTCCCTATTTAATAAATGGTGCTGGGAAAACTGGCTAGCCATATGGAGAAAGCTGAAACTGGATCCCTTCCTTACACCTTATACAAAAATTAATTCAAGATGGATTAAAGACTTAAATGTTAGACCTAAAACCATAAAAACCCTAGAAGAAAACCTAGGCAATACCATTCAGGACATAGGCATGGGCAAGGACTTCATGACTAAAACCCCAAAAGCAATGGCAACAAAAGCCAAAATTGACAAATGGGATCTAATTAAACTAAAGAGTTTCTGCAAACTACTATCAGAGTGAACAGGCAACCTACAGAGTGGGAGAAAATTTTTGCAATCTACTCATCTGACAAAGGGCTAATATCCAGAATCTACAAAGAACTCAAACAAATTTACAAGAAAAAAACAACCCCATCAACAAGTGGGCGAAGGATATTAACAGACACTTCTCAAAAGAAGACATTTATGCAGCCAAAAGACACATGAAAAAATGCTCATCATCACTGGCCATCAGAGAAATGCAAATCAAAACCACAATGAGATACCATCTCACACCAGTTAGAATGGCGATCATTACAAAGTCAGGAAACAACAGGTGCTGGAGAGGATGTGGAGAAATACGAACACTTTTACACTGTTGGTGGGACTGTAAGCTAGTTCAACCATTGTGGAAGACAGTGTGGCAATTCATCAGGGATCTAGAACTAGAAATACCATTTGACCCAGCCGTCCCATTACCGGGTATATACCCAAAGGATTATAAATCATGCTGCTATAAATACACATGCACACGTATGTTTATTGTGGCACTATTCACAATAGCAAAGACTTGGAAGCAACCCAAATGTCCATCAGTCATAGACTGGATTAAGAAAACGTGGCACATATACACCATGGAATACTATGCACCCATAAAAAATGATGAATTCCTGTCCTTTGTAGGGACATGCATGAAGATGGAAACCATCATTCTCAGCAAACTATCGCAAGGACAAAAAACCAAACACCGCATATTCTCACTCATAGGTGGGAATTGAACAATGAGAACACTTGGACACAGGAAGGGGAACATCATACACCGGGGCCTGTTGTGGGGTGGAAGGAGTAGGGAAGGTTAGCAATAGGAGATATACCTAATGCTAAATGGTGAGTTAATGGGTGCAGCACACCAACATGGTATATGTATACATATGTAACAAACCTGCACATTGTACACATGTACCCTAGAACTTAAAGTATAATAATAAAAAATAAGATAAAATAAAATAAAATTATGAAGAAATTAAAAAAAAGTAAACATTAATTATTTCACAAGACTAAGATATCTATTGGCATATTTTAAACTAGAAACACCTTAGTTAATCAAAACTAGGTAACATGGATACTATTCTGTCTTCGCAAAGTATTAATAGCCTTGGATATAGAATTGGTAAATAAAAAAGATACACAAAATCAAATAATTAAATACACTGATTAGGCACTGCTAAATATATATGAATGTAGATTAAAGTAAAATAGTCTTTTAAAGGTAAATCTGTGTTTATCTAAGAATGATCAGAAATTATAATCTGAGATAACTGACACAGTAATACACAAGTTACCCACCAAACATCACTGGTACGATAAAATGAAAGTTAACCGTGAATGTTAAAAATCTGTAACTAAAGATATTGATTCCTTTAATATAAAATGTGACTTTTCTGACATGCATATACCAGTTTTAAAGAGAATGATAATCTTAACTCTTATCAGGAAGCACATTAAGGTGATTTCAGGTCAACTTAGATGGCAGATTAAATAACTCCTAGTTACATTATTTCCATCAGCTGCAAGTCAGTATCTAAACTACTGCCGAGAATATAGCATGAGACTGAAGGGAACTGTGTTTTAATTTGTCTCTATCCAGTCAGTTTCTGTATCTACATGAGAAGAGATCCCCCGTTACCAGTGATACTTCTGGTAATGTTTTTGGTGGATCCCTGGATTTCAGTGATGTTAAGACAGGCATATAATAACAAATTGATAAAAGTAACAATGTATTTTCCTCACTTTTTTCTTTTATCAATTTGTTATTATATGCCTATCTTTTTCCTTCCTTTAACTAAGATGTTAACTTACCTTATTACGTTGTAAGTCAAAACCATCCCACTAGAAAAACAGGATGCGTTGGGCATGAATAATTTCATTCTATTTTCTTCACTGTATAATGCACCTTTTTTTCCCTGTACAGTTTCTCTACCTTAAAAGCAGGTACAAATATACAGCTAGAGAACCAAGAAGCACCACTTTTCCATTCCCTGGAGCTGAAAAGGGCCCATTTTCTCACTTTCAGTACTGCTTACCTCAACTTCCAGAAAGTCAACATTTATTAAAAACCAACAATCCTCCAGCAAAGCATACATATGCCCCTAATACTATGGTTTACACTTTGCCCTTAAAACAAATACAGTTAAAAAAACCTAATCATATATCAGATGCTACGTGATACATTTTGGCATAAGGGACAACAGAAAAAGAAAACATTCTTCATATCTGGCATATTTATAAAATTACAATGAATTTTAAAGGATCAAAACTCAGTTTAGAAGAGTCATTATGATTCTATCATGTCTTATTAAAATCAAAATCTATTATAAAGCATATTTAATGTCTTTAATATTCATTAAAAATTTTTAAAAGAAAAATTTATTACATATTATTTGTGAAGAAGCACCAAAAACTTTTCTGAAAGCCTCTTTCTTAGTAACTAAGTTGATGAAGATATAATAGAAAGGGAGAAAAGTTAATTACTACCAAGTATCTTAATATTCAAAGCAATACGAAGGGTCAAATGTCTAATATTCTTAGGGATGTTTGCGTTCTAAATGTGATGAACTCTAAATTACTATGACTTGTGAAGATGTGTATCTGTCTAGTTGTTTTTAATTACTAATTGTTTTAGTTGTATGTAGCTAATTCTCAAGTATTCAAGGTCCACTCATAAGTTAATGCTTATCAAGGCTCTTTGACACTCATTTTTCTCACAACTTTGGACATTCCACTATGAGCTCCCCACAGTAGTGGGGAAGAGATTAAAAAAAAATAGTACAGGCAATCTTCAACCAGTGAATGAGTTATATTCTAAACATTCTCCTTATCATCAGTTTTATGTAAATTAAAAATGATTTTATTGAAAATCGTGTTATGAATGGTGGCTAGATTATCCAGATAGTTCACAAATGCCTATTAAATTCTTAAGGCCATTGCACCATTTAAACTATAATGCACCTCAGAATAGGTGACCACATAGCAAAAACTTTCTCTTTTCAAGTGAGCCATCCATAGGCAAAATTTTAAATAAGCAAAGCTAATCTTTAGCACTCTCCCCTATCATTTTTTGAACCCACATCTCTTCATATCTCTACATGTCTTAAACCCTCTTTGGGAAGTCAAGTGCAGCTGGGGTGAAGAAAGCAATTGCAAACAGCACTGAGAAGGTGACTCTCTTTAGCCCATTATCTAAATAAATGGATACTCATTTGCTGAAGAATTTTGAACTAAATCTGCCGATATTTATTCTTCCAAAATACGTTTTCAATTAATCAGAACATGAATTACACCTGTTGACACCTCCTTCATCAAAATTTTCTGGAGACAAAGCCTTTGTGAAAAAATGTTCATAAGGAGGAAGTATACCACAGTAGTTAAGAAGATAAATTTTGGAGTCAAACAGACCTAGAATCAAATACTGGCTATCCCACTCATAAGATGGATGATCTTAGGCAAATTATTTAAACTATTCTGAACCTCAGTTAATTCATGTATAAAATGGGAACAATTTCATCAACGGTACTAGTTATTTTTGGGTGATCATTATCATTATCAACTGTAAAATATGTTTTGCACCTATTTACAGTTGTACAACAAAAACGAAAAGAAACAGATGCTTCCTCAAGTATTCCTAGTTTAAAAATCTTCATAAATTTGGTGAAAACAGGTATCTGTTTCTGCTTGGGAATACTTATGACTAGTGACACAATTTCCATTTCTATTATAGAAATTTCACATATCAGAAAAGGGATGTAATGACAAATTTGTAGGTGGACCAAAAATTTTCAAACTTAAAAGTTGATAATTATTAAAATGTTGATTGTCATTCTCAAACAGCTTTACCCTTGCATTTATTCCTTGATAAGTGACATTTTTGGAAGGGGCTGTAATAAGTTATAATATGAAAGCTGAGGTTAATTTATATTAATTTAAAAACATATCTGATATTAAGAGACTAGCCCATGACCTTCAAAAAGTTTAGTTTTCATTACTTGCCTTATCACTTGAATAAAAATAAATGAAAAATGTATTATTTTTCACTAGACATCAGTTTTAAAGTTGCTATGGTTAGGGAAAGCTCTACAAGATTTTAAAGCAATATAAGTCAGTCCTGAGGCAGACAGAGTGCTAGGGATTCAGCATCCTTTTGATGAGTTTCCAGATATTGATAATTCAATATGCACATTTTTTAAAAGAAGGTGGCAGAGATTTCTACTTGATAGACACTTCAGTCAACCTTTAGTAAAGTCAGCTGTAATGGGGTAGGTATTACTGTAATGGAAAAACACTAAAATGCCAAAATTGCAACAGTGGAACAACATGAAGAGTAATGATAAACAAAAACAGAAGAATTGAAAAATTACCACAATCCATGTCATATAATGTAAGGAGCTAGAATTACAGAGCCCAGGACAACATTTCAGAATGCAGAAGAGTGAGAAGAGATTCTCAACTATACATATTTTGAAATATCCCAATTATAAGAGTAAGAGGCTTATTATACAAATAAAATGTTTGTGTATGGGCAGAGACTGCAAATAATTCAAATTACCTGTACTGGTCCTCAACCTGAGGTGGTACTGTGTTCCACAGGCAGGGAGGAGTTCAGAAAAGGTGAGGGCATTTTTTTTTTTTTTAGCATCACAATGACTAAGCAGTGCTACTGGCAACCAGTATTTGGAAGGAGAAGGGATGCCAAACATCCTGCGATGCACAGATCAGTCCTGCACAATGAAAGAACTGTCCCATCCAAATACCTAGAATACTCTCAAAGAGCAACAACGGACACACCAGGATACTGTATGAACTGGTTACACTGGAAAAAATTATCTCTAGGATTAAAAAGGAGTAACAAAGAACAGATGAAACAAGACTTTGCAAGATAATCTTCTATGTTTTAAGCAAGAGTCTTGCAGGAGACCCCAGTACTTCTCTCCAAGAAACTAAATCTGTAATGGATACACAGCTCTAATCTTTTGCGCAGCTTATCTTAAAAAAAGAGAATAGTAAGGTGATACTGTACCACCATCATGTACAGTGTGCAGAGGGGCATTAAAAATGGAAATCTTGCAATCTACTAATCTTATCAAAATATTAAAGGATTTGTAGGAGGTCTTGTATCTGAAATAGGGGGAAACAGAGAAAGCCTAGAAGATGGTTAAGAACACAGTGGGGAAAACAATAGATATTTCTCCACCAAGACAAGGTATTCACTGATATATAACATTTGAGTAAGTTAAAGTTTTTTAAAGCATACATGGGTTTATGGCTTTGTTTACACGGAGCCTCTGCCTTAGTGGAGGGACCTAAATACATGAAGATAAAATTGACTCATAATGGTGACTCCCAGAATTGAATCTCTCACACATCCTTTTTTTTTTTTTTTTTTTTTTTTTTTTTTTGAGACGGAGTCTCGCTCTGTCACCCAGGCTGGAGTGCAGTGGCATGATCTCGGCTCACTGCAAGCTCCACCTCTCCGGTTCACACCATTCTCCTGCCTCAGCCTCCCAAGTAGCTGGGACTACAGGTGCCCGCCACCACACCCGGCTAATTTTTTTGTGTTTTTAGTAGAGACGGGGTTTCACCGTGTTAGCCAGGATGTTCTCGATCTCCTGACATCGTGATCCGCCCACCTCGGCCTCCCAAAGTGCTGGGATTACAGGCGTGAGCCACTGTGCCTGGCCGAATTTCTCACACATCTTAAACCCCAGCAGGCAAGCATCTACCAAAAGGTTTCTAAACAAGCTGTTTAAATGTGTCTCTGTGTGTGTGTGTGTGTGTGTGTGTGTGTGTGTATGCTTGCTTAATATAAGAAGCTGAGATAGTAAAGATAAATTTAGTGTCACAATAGAAATAACAGTCATCAGGACCAAGAACAGAGAGACTCCTGGGAGGTTTAAGTTCAGTACTTAGTTTACTGAGTTCACACCATACTGCTGATGCCTTTCATAGCATAGTACAGTCGAGTAATCATATTAACAGTCGAGTCATCATACTTACCATCACACATTTTTGTTAAATAATTGTTTCATAATTATAACTATGTAACTATTGTTTGAGACATAAAATATTGATAATATATCTTTTCTTGTATTAACATAACTTTTACTAATGAAACTAATAGTTGCTTCATTACCCTGTTCACTTAACTTTCTGTTGCTCTAACTAAATCTACTCAACTTTAAAACTTCTTTTAACACGGTCAGACACATTAGATAATTTGCCACCATTCCACTGATTGCAGACACCCATCTTGGAGTCCTTCATTGTCTTGCTCCAATTTGTACTCTTTACTCTTTAAACTTCTACACAATTGTCACCTCAGGATGCACTTCACCATAAACTTGGGAATTTCACTAGCATCTCACCATGATGGCACAATCTCTTGTGCCTTGGATAATTTCCCCTCTGGATTTTTGGTTTGCTCTTTCATTTAATGAATCATATCTCAAGTAGATTCTTGACAAAGGATGAATAAGAAAAATTATCTATTGAGACGTGGAATGATACTTAAACCATAATTTGGAAATGAATAGAACCTTAAGTTGGAAATGATTTTCTCACATAATTTTGAAGACATCACTCCATTGCTTTCTGGTTTGACTGGTATCTTCGGGGAGGAATTCCTCAATCTTCTGCTAATAAAATATAAGCCTAAATTCCAGTGTTCTGAAAGCTAAACAGGAGGAAGACACTTTGGAGGAAGACAAGAGGGTGTTTCTCTTTGGACCCAACCTCTGAGGTGCCTGGTACCTACCTTCCCAGAGTTCTGCAGTATAAACTGGCTGGTTCTTACAGGGCTCCCGCGTGATAGAAGTTAGGGCTCAGCTTTTCCACTCTGCTAAATTGGTTATCATTTATCCAACTACTTTTCTCCTTCCAAATTGTGTTACCACTCTCATCTGTCACTCTCTTTTCCATTTTCTTTGTCTTTTGGCGTTTATCTATTTTTATGTCTTTGTTTTCATTTCAGTAGTGTTCTTCAGGAGGATAAAGCATAAAAATATGTCTTCAACCTGTCATGCTTAACTAGTTTATAAACATACTTGCAAATGTTGGTACCAATTACCACAGTGTCCTCAATTTATGCCAATTTATACTCTCCTCCAGTAGTATCACTGCCTCAGGCATCACTGAGTATTACTACTTTTCATATATTTGCTTGAAGTTAAAAAAAAATGAAATTTTCTGATAAAAATAAACAATTCTAACATCATTAATGAACATCAACATGTTTTTTATCAGTTTATTATGCTCTGCTATTTCAACTTTTGAGCATGTCTGTGTGAGTCTATGTAAGTTCATTAGGCTGTTCAGTTTTTTTCTTGTCATTCTATCAGAGCTCTTTATATATGAAGATGTTAATTCCATGAGGAAAATATTTTTCCACTTTGATATCTGCCTTTTCTTTTCTTTCTTTCTTTTTGATACAGGATCTCATTCTGTTGCCCAGGCTGGCATATAGTGGCGTGATCACAGCTCACTGTAACCTCAAAAACTCCTGGGCTCAGGGTATCCTCCTGCCTCATCCTCCTGAGTAGCTACGATTACAAGTGCCCATCACCATGCCCGGTTAATTTATGGTTTTTTTGTAGAGATGGGGTTTCACTCTGCTGCCCAGGCTGGTTTGCCTTTTCATTTCGATGTATAGAAATTTTACATTTTTACAAAGTCAAATATATCAATTTTCCTTTGCAGTTTTTCCCACAATTTTCATGCTTAGAAAGTTCTCATCCAAAAATTTTGCCAACATACTTTTCTAATTGTTTTGCCATTTCGCATTTTTTGCATTAAGTTTTAATCCTATTAGAATGTACTTTTCCATGTATTATGATGCAAGAACATAGCATCCCACTCCAGTAGTTAATCAATTGTCTCAGCATAATTTATTGAATTATCTTTTAATTTCCCATTGATCTGTGATGTCACCTTTATCATTTATATAAACCATATACGTATTAGGGTATCTAGGTTTGTGATGGTTAGTACTGAGTGTCCACTTGATTGGACTGAAGGATGCAAAGTATTGTTCCTGGGTGTGTCTGTGGGGGTGTTGCTAAAGGAGATTAACATTTGAGTCAGTGGACTGTGAGAGACAGAACCACCCTACACATCAAAAGTCATTATGCATATAAATATTTCTTATCATGAATTGGAATCCATAAAGTTTGAAATTCACTCCTCCATGTGTTCCACTGATCCTTTTGTCTATTCCTTTGTCCATATAATATTCATCTGATTACAGCTGCATTAGGCTAATATTCTGATATCCGGTAAAACAAGTGCCTCTCTTACATACTTTCTTTGGTTATTCTTGGACATTTGTTCTTCCACATAAATCATGTGGTCATTTTTTCCTAACATTAAAAAAGAAAAACTTGTTTCTACTCTAATTAGAATTGCTAAATTGGGAGAATTTACACTTATACTTTCATCATGTTGTTTACTTGGTATGTCTTTCTGTTTCTGAAACACAGTACTTTCCATAATTCTTATTATACAGGTCTATGGTTTACTTGTTAAATCTAATTGTAATTATTTTATAGTTCTCTTCACTGCTGTGACAGAAAAATTTTCCCATTTTCATTTCTGTGTGTTTACTGCAAATACAGAGAAGCTATCAATTTTATTTAAGAAGCCAATTTTATTTGGCTATCTCATCACATTGTCTTATTAATTTTATTGCTCATAGCCTGAGTCTCCTGGGTTTCCTAGGTATACAGTCATATTTTCTAGGACGGCTAGAAAAATGGTAAATAATCTGACAGCATAAAATGGTAGTAGTGAGAATCCTATCTCCTGATTGTAAAAAGCAGTTTAAATATCACACACAAGACATGAATTACTGAAATGACTGATGCTCATTCCTCTCTCTTCTATTTCTCAAGTTTCTCCTTCTGTTTCAGCCTCTGTCCCTGCTTTGAAAGCCTCCATCTCTCCTGCAGCTTCTAAGCTGTGCTACTAGTGAGAGTCCTTGGCTTCTGGTGCCTGGGTAGTAGGGAAAAGAGGTGGTCCTGGCTTTCAACATACCATTAAAAATACATTATCGATCCATTTAGAGATATGGATACACAGTACAAAGCAAGATGCTAAAAGAAATATCAAGAAACTGAGACTGTCCAGAAAGATGATAAAATAGGATATATAAGACATAAAAATAAGTAACTCTATCTTAAATAGAAATGACATGAGCTCCTAAACAGGTGTAGGTAAAGTATAAGATTATTTCTCATGAAAATAGTTACAGGGGGAGATTATACACTACAATAATGCTATAATTTAGATATAGATCAAAAAGCTTTTGTAAAACTAGATGAACCTAATTATCACATGTATTACTGTTCTCTTAGGAAAAAAGTTGCATGCATTCATTCATTTATCAAGACAGGGTCTCACTCTGTCACCCAGACTGGAGTGCAGTGCCACAATCTCAGCTCACTGTAGCCTCAATCTGGATCCCAGGCCCAGGAGATATTCCCACCTCAGCCTCCCGAGTAGGCAAGACTACAGGCACGTACCACTAAGCCCAGCTAATTTTCTGTATTTCTTGTAGACATAGGGTTTTGTTATGTTGCCCAGGCTGGTCCTGAACTCCTGGGCTCAAGTGATCCACCCACCTCGGCCTCCCAAAGGGCTGGGATTATAGGCATGGGGTACCACGTGCCCGGCCAAAATTTGCTTTTAAATAACGGACTTAGCAGTTAATTTCTGGCAACATAACTCTTATGTTTCTAAAAGACCAGTTGGACCAGCTAATGGTAACAGTCCTTAAGTTGTAGTACTGTCAAAAAAGGGAAATAACAAAAGGAATAAATGAAGAGTCTGCTATTAACAATGACGTATCCTGACTACTCTTTAACTGAGAACAGAATTCATTTTATTCAATAAAAATAAAATACATAAATTCCTATTGTGTAAAATTTCTTAAAGATAGGTATTTAGTAAAATCAAGTGCTACTGAATTTTAATATAATGTTTGTAATTCAGTGTTAAAATTAACAAAGTCTCTTGTACTGCCAAAAAAATCACAATCTAAAATTTTCACCAGGGTCAAAAATTTTTTACCTTGGAATTCACACAGTGTATAACAGCCAAATGCAGCTGTTACATAAACCAGGTAGTTTATTGGTTCATCCATGCTATAAAAATATTACTGACATTTCATCTGGTCAACCATCTTAAAGGTTAATTCTTGTTTCCTTTTTCAGATTTTATTCTAGGTGAACTGTTCTGGGCAGATTCTATTTACCCATTCTGAGCAAACCACAAACTGTTTCATTGCTCACTCTTACTGTTAAGAACATATTGACTTGCTGCCTGCTCTGCTGTTTAATTCATTTATGCTGAGAGTCAGGCATGAAGACAGAATTTTAAATGTGACATTTGCAGACTGTTAGGTCATTTAAGCTCTGACAACACTAGGGAATTCCTGACATATAAACTGGACCTGATTACCAAGCACAGACGAGCTTCCCAAAGGTGCAAATTTCTGATCATTTTTTGTAATTTCTCACAGAATTGCAATACTAAATTCTAATGTCAGTGAAAAATATATATAGCCAACATTTTAAAGTAAAAGCCTGTTTCTTTTAATAAAGTTATAACTGGCACTTCTAATCAATACCTATCAGCTAAATAAAAATTATTTTGATGGAAAAAGGCATATGGAAAAACGAACAATAACAATCAACATTCATAACAATTCTGAGAAACTCTGCCATTTAAGGGCTTTTAATATTTATTATAATATGTAAGTTTCTGAAATCTCTTCTAGGTCTAAAGGCTATAACTCTAGTCAACAGAACATTTAAAATTATTAGATTCTGGCCCAGCAGGGCAGAGGTCATATGCTGTCAAATTGTAGTACAAAGTCTAAGCTTACATGCTTACAACACTGCCTTCTCAACGATTACAGTTATGTAGAAAGGATGATAAAATCATTATAATTGGAAATGAACAAATTGCCCACATAACATGCAGAATTATACTTTACAAGGGTTGGTGATTGGGCGGGGTAAAGGGTGCAGGGCAAGATTGTTTTCTCTTTTTAGTGACTTCAGAAAATTACACTCAATGATATTTTTGCAGCTCTTTTTCCTTGTCACTAAGTACTATACACGATGGGTCAAAATGAAAGTTTTCTGAAATTAAATTTTATAATTAAATAATGCAAAAAAGATAATCCTTATTTTATCCCATATTTTATGTAAGTAAGAATTCTAGTGTTAAACAGCAAGTAGCCTTTTAATATTGTGCTTTGAATGGGACTTTCAACTGTAATAGGGGTAGTCTAAATAGGGATAGACAGCCCAGAATGCCTTTCAGCTATAGCACATTGATTCTGAAAAACCTAACAAAAGCAATTACTTCTCAGCGATTAAAAATCTTGTTTCCTTCAAAAGAATAAAATGAAATGCAAACCTGGTGTATTATCTGAGCTACAGGAAGTTGTTCAGCATATTTCAGAGGTTCCATTAGTTCTTCATCCATCTGGTCTTCCTTATAGCTGGAAAAAGAGAATTTAAAAACACAAAGCTAAGGCAAATACTATTTTGAAATATAGCAAATATTTAAATATGTCAAATATGAAATATAGTAAAATGCATATATTTAAGTTTTTGAAATAATCAGTATTTATCAGTAATCTTTGAAACACTACCATTGAAAAATTTTAAATGACTATAAAAGTATTCAGACTACATTAAGTAACTATGCATTAAAATGAGCTAGCATCACTTAATGTTCTCAGATCCTGTCTTTCTCTGAGACAAAAATGTTTCAGAATTCTCTGTCCAAAAGAGGGTATTTCTTTCATAGCACTTAAAGGTCTTCAAAACCTGGCTCCAACCAAACTCAAGCCTCATCTCCAGCAACCCTTTCTCTACTTAACAGTCTACTGTTTTAGTTATATTTAACTACTGGCCAAACCCCATTGGGCCTTGCACCTCCAGGAGTCTCTCAGTTTCCCCATGCTGTTATATCTGTTTGGATCAACCACCAATTCTTTATTTATTCTTCTTTTTAATATATTAATTTGTTTATAGCCATCTAGGTATATTATTTTCACTTCCTTGAAGATGAAGCCCATGTCTTCTTCTTCTTTGTATATCGAATATTTATCAAAAAGACTCAAATGTTTGTTGACTGAATAATAAATATATGAATAAAATGAAATAAAAATAATTCTGAGAGGTTATTTTATATAGACAATATTTCTAATATCTACATGTACAATGAGATACAAATCTGATATAATCCATAGCTAGGACAATATGAAACAGTAAATTTAAAAACTTTTCAAATGAAGAAAATGTAGTATAATGATTTTTAAAATTATTGACCCTTTCAGAAATAGCAAGTAAACATTTGATTTCAAGACAATAAAACCTAAAAACATTTAAACTTCCTTTTGCCTTTTCTGTGAATTACACATCAGCTTATCAACTTAAAAATTACTAAACTTTAATTATCTTGAAAAATAAATGAAACAAGATTGGCTAAGTCTCTAGGGCTTCAGTTAAGGAATCTAATGAGAACTCTAGAATCTCTCCCATGAAAAAGGCAGATATACAAAAAAAGACAAAATTTTTCACATGATTTAAGAGCTTCAAGAACCTCTTATCTAGGTAAAAGTTTGTGGATATCTTGCAGAATTTGCATAAAAATAACTAGCTTAATTTGAGAGAACTTTGAAGATTCTCACTAATGATGAAAAAAAAAAAACTGCTTCAAAACATGTTTCACAGAGACAGAAAGTAGAATGGTGGCTGCCAGGAGCTGGGAGGAGGGGACACTGGGGAGTAATTGTTTAACAGGTAGAGGTTCAGTTCGCAAGATGAAAAAAGTTCTGGAGATGGATGGGAGGATGATAGTTATACAATAATATAAATGTATTTAATGCCACTAAAGTGTATACTTAAAAATGATTAGAATGATACGTTTTATGTTACGTGTTTGTTATGGGCTGAATTGTGCCCTTCAACAAACCCCAAAATTCACATTTTGAAGCCTAACCACCAGTACCTTAGAACGTGACTGTATTTGTAGACAGGGTCTTTAAAGTAGTAATTAGCTTACATGAGGTCATTAGGGTTGATCCTACTCAAATATGACTGGTATCCTTAAAAGAGGAGGAGCGCAGGACACCGAGACAGTAAAGATCACATGAAGACACTAGAGGAAAATGGCCGTCTACACGTCAAGGAGAGAGACCTTAGGAGAAATCAATCCTGCTGACATCATCTAGCCTCCAGACTAGGAAATACATTTATGTGAGGAATTACATTTATGTTGTTTAAGCCATCCAGTCTCTGGTATTTTGTTATGGCAACCCTATCAAACTAACATCTATTAGCATTAGATATTTTTACCTCAATTAAAAAATAAACTAAAGTAAATACTCACTGACCAAAAAAAAACACAACTTGCTTTAAAGCATTTCACAGTGTATCTTTTAAAAGTTTATTTACATTATGTATAAAAAACACATACAGGCAGGGCACAGTGGCTCACACCTGTAATCCCAGCACTTCGGGAGGCTGAGGCGGGTGGATCTCTTGAGGTCAGGAGTTCAAGACCAGCCTGGCTAACAGGGGGAAACCTCGTCTCTACTAAAAATACAAAAATTAGCCAGGTGTGGTGGTGCACACCTGTAGTCCCAGCTGCTTTGGAGGCTGAGGCAGGAGAACTGCTTGAACCCAGGAGATGGAGGTTGCAGTGAGCCAAGACTGCGCCACTGCACTCCAGCCTAGGAGACAGAGCAAGAGTCTCAAAAACACACACACACACACACACACAGCAACAAAAGAAAAAACAGACAAACTGTATAGACATCATCAAATTTTAAGACTCTTTTGTTTCAAAGGACACAATCAAGAATGAAAAAACAGTCTACAGAATGGGAGAAACTTTTTGCAAATCATATAACCAAAAAGGGACTTGTATTAAGAATGCATAAATACAACTCAAGAATAAAAAAGCGAACAACTCAATATTTTTCCTTCCTTATCAAGGACATTCTTAAGCGCAAATGATGTATTTTTGTTTGTTTCTTTTCTACTGTGGTCAATGGTGGGAAGAATACAGTGACCACTTGTGCAGTTTGATTCCAGTGCCTTGATTCCTGTTAAGGCACCAGCAGTTTTAACAAATATCTTCTGAAAAAATAAAATCACTGACATTAATTCTAAGAGTATAAAATAAATATGACAAAGTCACTCTTCATTGGCTATTCCAAAAATCTAAAACAATGTCTAAGATGAAATACATTTTTTTATCACAAAATGTCTCTTACTCAATATAAAAGATATTCTTTAGGTATATAAAAATATTTGAAATCTGGCAATTTGTTTTGAATAACTTTTTAAAATGCCATGTAGCTGTTATGAAAAATTGCAAACGTGTTTCTATATTTTTTATATTATTTTCGCGGGATCATTTAAAAGTGAGCTGCAGATATCGTGACAGTTCACATCTGAGTATTTCAGCAAAATGTTTATCAACCAAGGATACGTCTGAAATGTTTCTTAATAACTGCAGCACTTTTTCCAAATGCAATTCACAAGTAATCTTGAGTATCACTGTGGATATACGAGTATTTTACTTATCCAATGTTTCATAATCAATTAAAATGATTACTCATTTTTATAATTTCTTAAAAACACATGTCCATTGCTTTCTTGCTTTATTTTGATATCAAGAAGTGTGATGCTAAATTGGTTCTATGTTAATTATTTTCATTTTTAATTACTTTTAATTTTTAAATTACTAATTTATTGACTTAGAAGCTCAGGCGGCCTTTATTTTCCCTTTTGTTTTAAGGTCTAATACTATATCTTAAAAGTTGATTGTTATAGATCAAGTTTCCCAGGTACACAGGAAACAGGAGTCCTTTCAGTATGGAAATTCAGATCTCATTTTATTTCAAAAAAAGTTTTACTATAACTTTAAATACCATATCTGTTAATTTTCCACTTGTTTCCTAGTTCAAGGTGTTGAACTAAATATATGGAAAATTCTCTCTTTCTGATCCTTTTTATTTCTCTTATTTCAGTTTATTTCCTTGGCTTTTTCTATTCTTTACATCTTTTACTGAACTTTTGGAATATCTATCTTCCCTTGTCTACCTTGTAATTTACGTTTCATTTCTGAGATGATTTTTGTCTCTTTTCACCATTTACTTTCCCGAGTTCAGTCAGCTGCTGTTTCACATATCTTCCTGTTTGTCCATTTTAACTGTGAGTTTTTGAATGTCTGATTCATGGTGTCCTTTCATAATGCAATTGCTTGTTTAATATGTTATTCGTGTTCAGATGTTTCATTTCAGTTTTCCTGTTTCGTAATTTTTCTTTGATTTCTTCCCTTCCTTTGTATTTGTGCTTTCATTCTGTGTGTGTGTAATTTACTAAGAAAGTTTGATTTTAATTTTGTTTTATACTTATTGTAACTTTGTAAAGGTGCTGGCTTCTTTTTCTGTTGAGGATTATTTGTATTGGCTTTTTTAGAATCAGCAGTAACAAGTTATCTTGCAATGGAGGGTGAACAGAGGTAAGCTGACTTACTAGGTTTCTCAGTTCAACAGCACCCTCTTCTGTGGCTTCACTGAAGTGTAGTTGCTTTAATAAGTGGCACTTTTTGTGGTGGGAGGGACAAGATTTGTCTTAAAAAAAATTATCTTGTTCCCATAGTGCCCTTATCTTCAGCTGCTTTCTTCTTTCCTTTTACCACCACAACTCCAAGGGACACCACAGCCCCACTCTGTCCACAAGGTGTCTTCCATTATCCCAGAATTCATGCTTTCCCAAGATTGTCACCTTAAGGTCATCCATACATTCTAAGCCCCATCTTGCAAATCATTATTAGTCAGGTCTCTGACAGACCATATGTAATTCAGAACGAGAAAACTACAAATATTAATTTCAATTTACACGTAGCAGCCATCCTAAAGGAACCTGAAACTTTTCTCCTGTAAAATGGTAAAGTTCTCTTTTCTTAAAGTCATCCAAGTGTTCCTTTTACTTAACATTTTGAATCATTTCAGAAGCCCCCCTAAAAGAATGTTCTTTTTCTATGATCTCTTTCCAAGGTCCTTCACTAAGAAAATCTACTTAAATAACTTAATAAGGGAACAATTTCTACATGGAAAAAGCTGTGCATTCCTTATTTTGCTTTACTATTTTTTTAAATAGAGTTTTTGTAGAAGACAACACATGATATTTGCTTACTTTATAAAAGGATTTTGACTCCAATAGAGTCATACTACCATCTCAAATGAAAAGGCAATTAAAATACTGTCCAAATCCTCTGCATAAATAAAATACTCCTGGCAAATTATGAAGCCTATGAAGTTAGTCTTTACAATCCCCCTGTGCTTTCTGTATCCTTGTTCTCTTTCATGTTTATCCAGTGCCTGAAAAATCTTTCTCTTCTGTGCTATCGAAGTACTCCTAAAATAACACTGTAAAATTATTTACTGTGTCCATACAGAAGGTTCTCTCTAACTCAGAAAGAGTAAAGTTTATATTCTATAGTGCCACACTAAGATCAGACAATTCACGTATAAAATAACATACAGCCAGGTATGATGGCATGTTCCTATAGTCCCAGCTACATGTGAGATTGAGGAGGAAGGATCATTTGAGCCTAGGAGTTAGAAACCAGCCTGGGGTACATAGTGAGACCCCATCACAAATAAATAAACATAAAATTACATAGTTTATTTCAGGTAGAAGGCCAAAGCATCTTTCCAAACAGTGGAAATAAAGCCAACAAAATGAAAAAGAAAGCAGAGACACTGTGCTATGCTAGATACAAACTAAAAATTAAGAATATCAATAAATAATTAAAGACACATCATCTAGAGTAATCTAAAATCATTAGGAAGAAATTCTCCACACATACCAAAAATAGGAAGGAAGCCCAATAGTTAGTATAACCTGTTTTGAAAATGACAGCTCAAAGAAGCACTTGAAACTAAAAGGAAATAATAAAGAAATCAAATTAATTTCTTTTTACAATCTTTGGAAAAAAGGATAGAAAAATTCACACTCCTAAACTGCATTTTTAAATGTTCAAATAGTCACATAATAGATAACACATATTGTACAAGATATAATTGACAAACCTGAAAATTTAAAGACACTCCAAGTGAAGAAAACTGAAGTTTACTGGTCAATGGAGACAAACACAAAATGCTATTACGAATTCAGAAAGGTCCCAAGAGTCACTAAAGATTATTTTTGTGACAACAGGTTATATAGCAATGAGAAAACAATCTAATACATTATTTCTCTCAAAATGAGATCCCCTCCAAACTCCCTGCATCACTATTTTTCTAATTATCAAACTAAAAACTTGTGAGAGAAGATATGAAAATAGAACTTCAGTTAAAAGCTACTTTAAAGAGCACAAGAAAGATGGTAAGCCAGGGAAAAAAGACATGATATGAGGCAGAGAATAGCAAGTTAAGTCCAAAGACAACTAAGGTTACACTAATTTATGGCCCAACTGTTGAAACACATCTTATTTACTGTCAGTTTCCAATGCAGTATAAAAATGCACACACCAGTTAAATAAGAAGACCTGCCAAGCAACTCAGTAAAGCTGATATAATAAAATCCAGAAAAATAAACTCTTGTTCTCATTTGAGAGACTTTACAAGTAACTTCTTGTATGGTAAAAATTATGGGCAGGCTTTCCAGAAGTTCACACAACCAGCTAACCTGAATGCACAAGGAACTATCTGTGTAGAGTCAAAGGCAATTCTAAAATAGTAGTGTAGAGTTCTGGGGGATGTCAGAGAAAAAACTTTGTCAAAATTATTGAGCACTTACTCTGAACTCTACTAAATCTATCAGGAGTTAATGTATATTGTTCCAGTCATTTTATTTTGCTTTTACATACATATTTATATACACATGAAATATACATAGAATATCTACAAATCATTTCATTAATAAATTATACAGTATAATTCAGCCACTAGCTTTTTTCATTCAAATGTGAGGTCAAATGTGACCTGTCACCTGTTTCTGTATGTCCTGTGAGCTAAGAATGGCTTTTATGTTTTTGAATGGTTAGAAAAAATAAGTCTAAAGAAGAATAACATTTCATGACTAGTGAAAATTACACAAAATTTGAATTTCAGTGTTGCACTATAACAGCAGAGTTGCATATTTACAACTGAGACCATATGGCCTATGACCTACAAACGCTTTAAATATTTACTATCTGGCCCTTTACAGAAAAAGTTGCCCAACCTATACATTAGAATAATTATTTAGAAGTGGACTTGCTGGGTCATAAGTTATGTACATTTTTAATTTTGCCAGAAACAAGTAAATTGCTATCCAAAATGGCTGTATCAATTTATACTGCCACCAGAAATGCGTTAAGTTCCCATTTCCTTTCATCATCACCACTTAAATTTTTACAAGAAATAGTATCTCATTGTTTTAATGTCCATTTCCCTTCTAAAATCACCTTTAGGTGATCACTAACATGAGTCTTTTCCTCTTCTTAAACTGTATTTCTTTTTTCTTCTATTTGGTTTGTCTTTTAAAAAATTAATATGTAGAGTTATTTCGATAATCTAGACAGAAATTCTTTGAAATAGATGTTACAAATAACGTCACCACACTTTTTCTTCTCTTTTAACTTTGCACTCTTTTTTTTGCTATATATGATATTCTATTTCGTTAACCTTTGACAATCTTTTTTTATTAGCTGTAATTTGAGTAGTGTGACACTTTTCCCTACTCCTAAGCAAAAAAAAAAAAAAAAAAAAGATATTCTGCAATAATTCTGATGTTTTCTTTTTGCATTTTTATCTTTAATCCATTTGTATTTTGTTTTTACGTACAGTGTAAAGGGGAAATCTAATTTTATTTGTTTCTCCATGGCAAACCAATTGCTTCAACATAGAATTTTTTGACTTACCTATCCTTTCCTCCAAGTAAAACCATATCTATCATACATATATTGTTATGCATGAGTCTCTTTGGGGGCTTTATAATATGTTGTATATTTATTTACCTAATCTGAACCAATATCACATTATCTGAATCATCACAACTTTAAAATAGAAAATCCTGGTTTCAAATAGACTAAATGCCCCTCCCACCAATACTGTTCATTCTCCTTAGTCATCCAAATGGCTTTGGCTTTTTGTTCCTTTACTAGTCCACATGAATATGATAGCCAGCTTATTAAGTTCCATGAAGAATCCTAGAAAGGCAGAATGTAGTAATAGTTAAGAGAGCATACCTGGAGTCAGACAGCTAGCACTTCCACTTATGAGTTATGTGACCAGATACAAACCTCTCCACATCTGTAGTCACATATAAAATGCCTACATACTCCACAGCTGTTTTGAGGATTAAACAAGTTAATAAATTCAAAGTGCTTAGAATAGTGTTGGGTATTTATTAAATACTGGAAGTTTAAGAGAAATTGAAATGTATTTATTTACAGATAATTTAGATAACATTATATGGTAATTTATTCTTCTCATCCCTAAACATGTTCCACCTCTCCATTTATAGGTGTTCCTTTATGATCTATAATTAATTTTATTTTGTCTCCATAAAGAAGATATACATCTTTTAAGATGTATAATCGGGTGGCTTATAGCTTTTGTTGCTTATTTTGTATTAATATATCTATAGATACATGCATATATATATCTATTATATATAAATAATATAGGAATATATACTATTGATTTCCATGTAAGGCTCTTTTATCTGGCAATCTTACTAAACTCTCTCATTAAATTTAATATTGGTAGATTCACTTAGATTTTTCTATGATATAGCATCTGTGAAAAAAAGGAAGGGAGAGTTCCTGATCCTCACACCTCCTATTTCTTTTCCTTACTCAATTAGTTGAGACTTTTTGTGCAGTAACAAATAGATGGGATTATAGCATGTATTCCTATCTCGTCCCTGGTTTTCATCGAAATGCTTCTATAATTTCACACCATATAAAGTTTGCTGCTAGCTTTAGACACATTCCCTTTATTATCTCCCATTTATCTGCAGTGTCTAAGCCACAATGCCTTTTTAAAAAACATTATCATTTATGATTAATGATTTTATTCAAATGTTTTTTCTGTATCTACTGAAATAATTACAAAATATTTCTCATTTAATGTATTGATATGATGAAATACACTAGCATATTTTCTAATCCTGAATCATTCCTGTAATTTTAAGATAATTTCTATTTGGTCATGAAATGTTTTTATTTATACATTACTGAATTTGAATTTTATTTAAGATTTGTACATCTGTGATCACAAGGGAGGCTGGCTCTCTATTTTTTTCATTCTCTCTTTGTCTAGTTTTGGTTTCAGAATTATATTTGTTCCACCGAATGAGGTAGGAAGCTTTTTTATTCTGTTCATATTATGTCAGCACCTCAAGTGGTTAATAAATGTCAAATGTAAAAACCATCTAAGCCTGCTGTCTTGTTTGCAGTTTGTTGGGAAAGGGTACGTGTTTTATACAATTAAAAAAGGAGCAGTGTCTTTCAGTTGAAGGCTTAATTTATTTCTTTTACTTACTTTCTTTCTAAATCTAAATATTACGTTAGCCACCTCCAAAGTGATTTTTATATCCTTATACTAAAAATGTCTCATGTAAATAGCACATTTTTAGGATATGTTTTTAATTTAGTATGACCACTTTTTTCTTTGAAATAGGGTACTTGGTCCAATTATATTTAATGTAATAAGTGATATAGCTGGATTTACAACTACTATTTTCTATCTCCCATCTGTTTGAATTTCCTTTTTCTTCTTTTGAATCAGCCAAATATTTTATTACATCTTTTTTTCTGCTATCAACTTGATAGGTGCATTTTTACCATTATCTTAACAATTACCTTGGACATTAGAACACCCAACTTGGACCTGGTAGTCTAATCAAACTGTTCAACATTACCATTTCTTCAATAATAGTAGTACCTTACAACACTTTGACTCCATTTGTCCTCCTGCCTTTGACCTTATTATTGTCATATATTTTAATTCTACGAATACTTTAAACTCAACAAGATTGTGGGGTTTTTTGTCTGATTAACAGTCAATTATTTTAATTGACATATTTACTGATTCTGGCTCTCTTCATTCTTTACTGAATTTTGTTGTTTCTCTTTATAATCATTTTATTTCTGGCTGAAGAATTTCATTTAGTTTTATTTTATTTCAAGTGCATTGGCAACAAATTCTCTGTCTGAAAAACATTTTGATTTCATCTTCATTTATGTAAGACATTTTTGCTGTGTAGAGAATGATAGGTTAAAAGTTTTCTTCCTTTCACCACTTTAAACATGTCATTCTATTGTTTTATGGCTCTCATTGTAATATGTCAGTATTAAAGATAATGTCAGGCTTTCCTTCTGTCAGGCTTTTAAATTTGTTCTCTATGTTTTTTCAGTATTTTGACTATGATGTGCCAAACTGTGGTTTTCTTTGCATTCATTTTGCTTACAATGAATTAACTGAATATGTGGTCCGATATATTTCATTAGTTTAGGAAAATGTTTATTATCACTTCAAATATTGTCTGTTCTTCCTTATTTTCAATCTGTCATCTAGTTTGGGACGTTATTTACACACATGTTGGACCATTTTTCTGTGTCTAACATGTCTCATACTCTTTTCTGTTTGTTTTTTCTGTGCTTCAGTTTCAATATTTTCTATTGTATTGTCTTCAAGTTCACTAATTCTATCATCTTCTGTATCCAGTTTGCTGTTAAGCCATCAATTGAGTTCTTAACTTCAGATACTATATTTTTCAATACTAGAATGTTCATTATTTTAGTTATACTCATATGCTCTGGTGAAACTCCCCACCTTTTCATCTATTTTCAAGAATATTTTTCCTATTTTCTTGAACATCTTAAACATAGTTATTTTAAAGTTTTTATCTACTACCTCCAAGTTCTGGATCACTTCTGAGTTTGCTTCTATATTCTGTTTTTTGTTTTTCTCTTGGTATATGATTACGGTGTACTAGCAATTTTTAATTGATGGGTGTAGGAAACTGCATACTTAAGAAAGGTTATATACAGTGTTATTTTCCACTTAAGAAGGTCCATGTGTTCCTCTGCTGGGCAGTTAAGAGTGATACTCTGGTCACTTTTACTCATTCAGGGACTGAGCTGAATTTAGACCACCTGAAAATTTTGATAAAACTAATTCATTACACCTTAATATGGCCCTATTCTAATGGTGAGGCCCTTCAAGGTTTTCAATTGAAAGCCTGACAGGTCTTTGTCTCAACACAGAGAGAGTAAGACTACAGAGATTCCACTATACTTTTCAAAGGTTTCTGACTTACATTTTTGGACTATTGTCCTGCACAGCTTAAGAATTTGGCATGCCAGCCTCACTGAACTGCCAAAAGCTGTACTGATCACTCTGTCCCCGTTAGTAACCCTTTAACAGAGGCCAAGCCCAAATTCTCATCTATAGCGCAGAGGTATGTGACTTTTCTATGCAACTAATCACCTCAATCATTATAATATGAAAGCAGCCATGACGATATGTAAATCGATGAATACGGCTGTTTTCCAATAAAACTTTATTTTAAAAAATAGGCAACAAGAAGATTTGGCCCATGGGCCATAGTCTGCTGACTTCTGCTTTTGCTGCACCTGGAAAAAGCAAGTGTACCCAAGAGAAAAAAGTGGCTAGAAACTGTCAGCATTAGTTCACCACAATCTCCACAGCTGTCAACTCTTACCTGGTACGTTCTTAAGGGGCTCTCATCCTGAAGATGTTTATCTCCTCAGTAATACAAGACTAGTAAATTCATAGCTCTGGTTATCAGATGTTTTTTGCTTAGTAACTTAGCTTCCCTTTAGTTTTAGAATTTGGCAAGTATTTTGAAAGGAAAATTGGTAATATGATTGAGGCAAATATCTTGAAAAGGAAAGTTATTTTGAGTGAATGACAATTTTGTCACTCTAGCCTAACACAGTCACCGAAAATGTTGCTGGTGAAATTTCTCTATACTCTAGCAGTGGCCCACTGCCAAGCCGATTCTCAACCTTTGGTCTACTCCCAGAACTGGCAAATGATTACAGAGAAAAATTGGCTACAGATTCTCAGCTCATCTCTGAGAAGCTTCCCCAAATCTAGATTTTTAGATTCTCAGTCCTCATTGCTTCTACATCTGATATTTTTAAAAATACGATTTATTCTGCCTTTCCTAATTGTTCTTGGTAAGCTCATAAGCCTACTGCAAATTATTTCATCCTGTTCAGAAGTAGAAATTGTACACTACTACTTTTGATATTTTCATTATCACTTAGTCCCAAGTATTTTTTTAATTTTCATAGGTTTTTAAATATTATTCTAAGAATTATTCAAAGAACGTTTTCAAATTCCCAAACATATGTTTTAAACAATTCTTTTTTACTCATGATTGTAACTATTAAACTGTGATCCGAAAAAAAATGCTCCTTAAGATTCCAACACTTTACGTTATTAAGACTTACTCTTTTGGCCTAGTATTGGTTAATATTTGTAAACATTACAGTTAGTCTTAAAGAGAATGCTTATTCCCTAATTGTTCAATCTCTTGGCTCAAGTTTATTGATTATGTTGCTTACATTTTCAATTTTAAAACTTTTGGATGGATCTTTTATTGGTTTCTGATAATGTAATACTGAAATATTCCATTACAATGATAAACTTATCAACCTGTTTTTTAAATATGTAAATTTTTGTTTTAAATATTTTGTGGTTATATTACTAATTAAGAGTTTAACATGCTTTTCTCTTCCTGATGAGATAAACCTTTACTTAGTTACCTTGCTTATGATTAATAATGTTATATGCTATATACTCTATGCACTATGTACTATGTGTATACACATATATGTATATGTACTATGTATATATTTTACACTATAAGTATTTAAGCTTTCTTTTGGTGAGCAGTTGCCTGTAATCCTTTCATTTTCAACTATTTAATATCATTATATTTTCTGTCTGTAGTTATGCCTCTTTTTATCCTAATACAGTATTGTTATAAACTATTATTATTCACTTATTTAAATTGTGATTTAAAAATTATCATTATTTCTCTTCACTCCTTTACTGCCTTCTCATTGATTTTTTAATTTCATTTTTTCTCCTGCAATGTTTCTGATCTTATTTCCTCTATTTCTATTCATTTATTAGTCACTCTAAAAATGTAAACTGCATACTTTCCTCACTGTCTAAAGCTATTAAAATTTACAACCCTTTTCCCAAAGGAAAAAAAAAAGCTGAAACTCCAGAATACTTTAACCAATCACTTCCTCTTCTCTTACACAATGTTGTTATTAAATACATTAATACTTTGGTTTATCTTACTCCCCCAAATAATTATTGTCATTGTCATTATCATCATAATTACAAAATATATTCAGTTTTTGCTTAAATTTACTCACATTTTACCAATTTATTACAGTGTTCCTATTTACACTCAGACCTCTTTTCTGGTTCATTTTCCTTTTTCACAAAGTGCATCCCTTTAGGTATTAAAGTGTTTTGATACCAAACACTCTCAGCTTTTGCATGTTTGAAAATGTCCTTATTTTTCATTCAGTCTTTAATGGTAGTTTAGCTAGCTTAAATTCTAAGCTAATAGTAATTTTCTCTCAGTACTTTATTGGTATTATTGTAGTATCTTTTGGTTTCCACTGTTGCTATTAAGATGTTTGCTGTCAACTTAGTTGTTACCCATTGTAGATACCATTTTTCTCTTTGACTGATTTTTAAATCTCTTATGTACTTAAGGAGTTCTAAAATGTTCACATGAAGTATATACTCTCTATATTGTGCTTTGGATTTGTTGAACTACCTTCAAAATGCAAAAGTATAAGCCATTATCTCTTATAGTGCCTTTTGCTCATTCTATATTTTCTTCTCCCTGGGACTCTAATTAGACATAGCTAACAGTTTCCAATATTATCTTCATGTCTCATAACCTGTCTTAACACTTTCCATCTCTCTGTCTATATTTCATACTGAGTTATTTCTTTAGATCTATCTTATTTTACTAATTCTCCTTTCAAGTATGAGTAATCTTACAAAAATCATTAAAATCTTTTACTCTTTCCTGTATCTATTCATACCTTTTTGAGATACAACTTTGTAGCTCCTTCTAAGAAAAGATATAGTCTGTTTTTCCAGCCCTTGAATTTTACTTGGATTTGTGGTTCCTTCTGCACAACAGGATGCAACAAGAATAACAGGGTTCCAGTTTCAAATCTAGGCCACAAAACGTCTTGCATGCTTTTGGGACCCGTGGATAACCTCCTGGAGGATAAAGGACCACATGGGGGCTGAATCAACATTAAAAGCCCCAGAAATGTGAGATAGTATAGCCAAAATCAGAAGTCACTCACGCAACCCAAAGATGACAAATTCTGAGAAAGCACAATATAAACTAGAAGAACCATGAAGGTTGAGCCCATCCTAAATTGTCAACCCTCAGAATCAAAAGCTAAATATGTGGTTGTTATTTAAAGACATTAAGTTTTGGAATGGTTTGTGATGTGTCAATACCTCAATAATATGTCTACTATTTAATCTGTTTATTACATTTTTAATTTGAATAATTGTGGTTTACAAATATGAAAGTCTATTTGGCCTTTTCCAAATGTGCCTCATCATTCTTTATCATGTAATCCTTGTGTAATCCTTCATTTCTTTCTTTTATTTTTATCTTATTTTCCTCTTTTATTTGTATTTTATTTTATTTTATTTTATTTTGAGACGGAGTCTTACTCTTGTCACCCAGGCTGCAGTGCAATGGCACAATCTTGGCTTGGCTCACTGCAACCTCTGCCTCCTGGATTCCAGCAATCCTCCTGCCTCAGCCTCCTGAGTAGCTGGGATTACAGGTGCATACCACCACACCTGGCTAATTTTTGTATTTTTAGTAGAGACAGGGTTTCACCATGTTGGCCAGGCTGGTCGCGAACTACTAACCTCAAGTGATTTGTCCACCTGGCCTCCCAAAGTGCTGGGATTACAGGAGTGAGGCACCATGCCTGACCCCTTTTATTTCAAAAAATAATTTAAATGGTTATTTTGTATTTTGTAATTGATAATTCATATATCTAATGTTCTTGTAGGTCTAATTCTCCTGATTATTCTGTATTGTGGTAAGCAAAATTCTAAGATGACCCTCAAGATTCTTATCCCTTGGTGTTCATATGCCCTGTATTGTCCACTTTCCTGGAGCACAGGCAGGACTGTGAATAAGATAAACTTCACTCCTATGATAAGGTTATGTTATATGACAAAAGTGAGGGAATTTTGCAAATATAATTAAGGTCTGAAATCAGTTCACATTTAGTTAATCAGAAGGACTGTCCTGAATGGGCTTGATCTAACCAGGCAAACCATTAAAAGAGACCATGCCCTTCCTAAAGTTAGACAGATTCAAAATAGGAGAGACTCTACTGCAGGCTTTGAAGACACAAACAGCCATACTGTGAACTGCCTTTGGAGGGGCCATGAGGCAAGGACCTAAGACAGCTTATAGGAGCTATGGATAGTGTTTGGTTAATACTCATAAGAAAATGGGATTTCAGCCCTACATGTGCAAGGAACTGAATTTTGTCAACAATGAGTGAGCTTGGAAGAGGACGCCAAGCCTCAGATGAGACCACAGTATCAGGTGGTCTTTTTCGGCCTGTGAGACTTTAGGTAAAGGACCCAGTTAACCTGTACCCACACTTCCAACCTACAGACACTGTGAGATAATACATGGATGTTGTCTTGCACTGCTGAGTTTGTGGTAGCTTGTTATACAGCAATAGAAAACTAATGCTCTCATGGGATTAGCTTGCTTTCTCAAATTGTCTGTAATTTAAGAACATGAACACCTTAATCCGTGAGGATCCTGAGGAACCTCAATTGAGAATGATTCCTAAATCGAATTTGAGTTTGCTTCTGTCTTGCTTTGGGTTGCTATCAATCTAGTATCACTTCAACTGAATTGCTCAACTTTAAATTTCTTGGGCCAAGAAGGTTAACCATGTTAAATCACATGAGAGTAGGACTGATTACATATTCCCAGGGAAGCCTCTTTTACCCCCACATCTCTAGCCAAGGCAAGAGAAATGTCCTCATTTTCTTCCCCTCAGGCTGTTAGATTTTATTCCAGCCCACTCTCTGATTGAGGGTAAAGCCTTAGAAGTTAATGGTTTTATGCAGAGGTCTTAAGCTCAACTGTCAACAAATGGATCCACAGTCTTTTCTCTTAACCCTCACACAAAGCCATTCTAACTCAAAACTCTAGGTTTCTATATTAGTACATATTAGGCAGTCGTGCCTTCCACATTCATTCGCAACTTGAGTTTTAGCATCTATGTGTTTTTTCCCAAGAGATTTCCCTACTGTTGAGCAAAGTGGAGCTTCCTCTGTTGCAAGCCACTGTTCAGCAATAGGCTCCTGCGAATACTTTCTGCTACTAGATTAAAAGGCCAATAGCAGGATAAGGCACACGGTCCCCTGTAAAGGTTTCTTTAGATGAAGGTGCAGCTGGAAACACCATGGGTTGGATCAAGAAGGAAATTACAACCCTAAATCACGTGAGAGCCCTAAAGCAAGAAAGGGCTCCCATTGACACTCCCTCTTTTTAAAGTAAATCTATACTGTCCTTGCAAAAGGAGACAGTCTGAGCTTGCTGCCAACTGCTCAGGGAAGCTGCATGTTTAGAATACCAGCTGTTACTATCTAGAAACACTGTAGGAATTAGAACCCATGTAGTCCTTACCACTGAATGAGGGGGTGCCACCAGCTCTGCTTCAATCTGGAAGAAGCCAGCAATGCTATTCATCAAATGTTGTTTGTCTCTACACACTTACTTTCTTGGCAGCTCAGCTAAGTATTTAAAAAGATCTTTTTAAAATACAATTTACAGAGCATCTAGGTATCTTGTAACAGAATAATTTTCAGAAAAATCCTGTCAACAACATTACAAAAGTGAAGTCAATTGATTATTCTTTATTATTAACTTCAAACCATCCCTCTAAACTCATTTACATTAATTTCTTGTTCTGAGAAAGTGAAATGTTGTATCTCATTCTAATATTACAGGGTGTTCTTTTATTGAGAAATGTTTCCTTCTAATGAAATGTGAAACTATGAATGCCAAAGGCTACTAAATTCAAGCTGTATTTTTATATCTGATATAGTTTAGACATTTGTCCCTGCTCAAATATCAGGTTGAACTGTAATCCCCAATGCTGGAGGTGGGGCCGGATGGAAGGTGTTTGGGTCATGGGGGCAGATGCCTCATGGCTCAGTGCTGTCTTCACCATAGTGAGTGAGTTCCCACAAAATATGGTCGTTTAAAAGTGTGTGGCACCTCCCCAGTGCGTGCTCACACTCACTCTCTCTCTTTCTCTCTTGCACTCTCTCCCAAGCCCTCCCCTTCCTCCCTCCCTCTCTCTCTTGCTCTCACTCTCTCACTCTCCCCTAACCCTCCTGCCCTGCTCACTTACACTTGCTCCTGTTCTCATTCCTATTCTCACCATATGATGTGCCTGTTCCCCATTTGCCTTCTACCATAATTGGAAGCTTCCTGACGCCTCCCCAAAAGTAGATACCCCTATGCTTCCTGTACAGACTGCAGAACAATAAGCCAATTACCCAGTCTCAGGTATTTCTTTATAGCAGTGCAAGAACGACCTAATACAACATCTAAGGTAAAAGTGGGTTTTTTCATATTTAGTGTTAACTCATGGGAACATCATGTACTCTTTTATTACCAGAAGTTACCTAATTTCTGGATATTCAAGTTTTTACTATGTCTAATTTTCAAAGAAATAGCAGAAAAAAAAAACTACATTTGACACTAAAACCATACAAGATTAATTTTAATCATTTTCTATGATTCAGAAGATATGTATCAGTGTTTTTACATGCAAAAGAGAAATCATTGTGAACATCACTTATTTTTTAAAGCATAAGTTAGAGCTTTCCCTTTAGTTAGATATAAGCTTTTAAAATATCTTGCTTATGCATACCAATTACAGTAGTCACAACTTTATGTCACACCGTATAGTTCTTATCACCTGTTTCAGTACCTTAAAGGAAAAGTACCAAAGATTACTATAAAGCATGCAATCTTTAAATCACCTAAGAGAAATATAAAATACTATTTTCTTGCTCCATCTCTCAATATACATGCTCTAAATATACACATCTTCGCATAAAGAAATAAACATTATAAAAATTAGATATATTAATTTTAATAAAACCCAGTTTAAACTGCTTACCAAGTATCTCTGAATCTCTGGCTGGCAATATAGTTCAGGCCAAGCAAACTAAGTCCATTACTACTTGCAGTGTAGTACAATATAATTCTCAGCCAGCACACTTAGTTATCATGTGACATAGGTATTTTAAAATCACATACTAAGAATTCTTATATTTCATTATTTTGTCTGCTCTTTACTTCTCGGGAAATCATACTAGAATATATTAATATTAGAAGCTGATGCCATCTGATAAGGAACAGAGAATGGCTCTTAATATTGAAGTTAAAATGAAGGAATTGAAAAAGGCATTCCATACAATATAAGCTGCACGCTTACCTTAGTGAAAGTACTTTCAGAATAGTAAGTCACAATTTCATGAAATTAAAGAAAGTACCAAGTCTGGAATATCTTTGAGTATAACAAGAACTTTGTGTATAATGAATGCATTTAAAGCAGAGAAAGATGGAGCATAATACAGCTCGTCAATGTTGGTAAGTCCCCTGATTTTCCTTTATTTTTATGAGAAAAATAATTTCAAAATGAAAATCTTTAATTACTTGATAGTAATTTATCTATAACATCTGTAGAAAAACATACTTTAAACAATATTTACTATATCAATTTAATAAAAGCTCACACAAATAACCTTACTTTGACTTTTTAGGTCCACTCTGGTGTTATTCAAAAAAGTTTTATCATTAAATTTTGATTCTTTTGATTAAGCCCTGAGAAATCAGTTTTCTAATAAATAAAAGTTAACAGCTGTGACCCAAAATTGGTATTCAACATAAAGGATATCATGAGCAAAGACCACAGGTCCGTATCATTTACCAGGTCCATTATTCCCCCACAATAAAAGCCATAAATAGTTCAATACTAATATTGCAATGTCAGAATGAGTATTTAAAAAGACTAATAGGCTATAATACTGAATTAACACTAGTAAGATAAAAACATAAAGAAATAGGCATAAATCCTGAAATTGAGTTGTTTTTTGTTTTGTTTTGTTTTGTTTTTTTAAGTCAGCTACACTGGTAAGTATGGGAAAGCCAGGCTAATAATAATTCCTGTCAGAATGAGCTATAGATGGCATGGCTGATAAAAACACAAATCAAGCTATAGAAACAGAACTATAATACACCAAATAAAAATGGCACTGTATTGCTCATTGTATCTCTTGCACTGGAGGAAGACATCAATATGACTGTGATGAGTTTTAGATGGCACACTTTTAAAAAGGCATTGACAAAGTATGTTCATTTTATATACACTACCCTCAATCTTCAGAGTAACTCAGAAGGTAGAGAGTAGATCACCCTATGACAGATAAAGTATGTGAGTCTTAGAGAGATTAAATAAGGTACTGTATTAGTCCATTTTCACACCACTATAAAGAAATACCCAAGCTGGGTAATTTATAAAGGAAAGAGTTTTAATTGACTCACACTTCCACATGGCAGGGGACACCTGAGGAAACTTACAATCATGGCAGAAGGCAAAGGGGAAGCAAGGACCTTCTTCATATGGTGGCAGGAGAGAGAAGTGCAAGCAGGGGAAAGGCCAGACACTTATAAAACTGTCAGATCTTATAAGAACCTACTCACTAGCACAAGAACGGACGGCATGGGGGAAATCACACCCATGACCCAATCACCTTCCTCCTTCTCTCAACACACGGGGATTACAATTCCAGATGAGATTTGGGTGGGGACACAGAGTCAAACCATATTGGGTACCCATAAAAAGCAAAATTTGAATGCAAGTCCATTCATCTCCATGCTCTTTCTACTAGATCATGTTGCCTTAAAAGTTTCTTCTAGCACTAGGAGTGAGCAATTTGGCCATACTTCACTTGTAGAATATTTGAAAACCCGGTAGCAAGGCACACCATATGCCAACAAAAATGGACATTTCTGAAATGGGATTACAGATTTATATATTAAGGTAAATGTATTTTCCTTCTTGTTTTACCTAACAGCTACAATCCTAAAGGGTTATTACATAAATCAATTTTTAAAATGGAATACACTTTCTCCAATGATAAGCTAGAAATAAAGATTGCCTTATTACTAATTAGTAATAAATAATCCTCACACACAAACACCCCTTAACTTTTTTTGACCCTTCAATTTCTTGGTCAAGTATTTAATAACATGGAAACTAATATTTAAAAATATGCCATAAGTATCTGATAGATTCACCTATTTCATAGATAAAATTCCATATTGTTAGGTTTTTAAAGCCCACACTTACATACAGAGAGAAATTTTTACCATCCTTTATAAAAAATTTTTGTGACCCAAAATTGGTATCCAACATAAAGGATATCATAAGCAAAGACCGCAGGTCTGTATCATTTACCAGGTCCATTTTTCCCCCATAATAAAAGCCATATAAAAAAAATTTACATATAGAGAGAAATTTTTACCAACCTTTATAAACTGACAATTCAATATCAAAATTATTTTTCTCTACCAGTTGCCTGAAAAAACAACAATCATAATTTATTTGAAAGTATAACCTACCTTGATCTCCAGCATTTAAAAAAATTACAGTTCCCTATGTACAAATATATGATACTACTGCCATCTTCTGGTACAACACAATTTCCCAATTCTGTATAGTATTTCTATAAATGAGAATCCTCCAAATATGAAATAACTAGTTTATATTACTGAAAGCAGAATTGATAATCAGCTAAATGGCTAAAATGCAGTTCAAATAGAATTCTAGCAATAATTAATTTTTATCAGTGTGTGAGATAAGTTCTTTCAATAATACTTCACACTTACTGAGTACTTCACTATATTTGAGGCATAGAATTAAGTGCTTTCTAAGCAAAATAAAAATTACTTTAATAACTATCTGAGGTAGAGTTATTATTCTCATTTTACAGATGCAGAAACTGAGAACAGAAGAGGTCCAGTAGTTTGCTCAAGGTTACATAGCTAGTAAATGGCAGAGGATCTGAATTTAGGAGCTTATTGATTCCAATGACTTTGCTTTTATCATTATATTGTAATATCCCCTATAATGTCAGATAGTAGACAATAAGTAAGTCTGTTAACTCATTTAGAATGGTAAGATTTAATTTAGTGGAGTGGAACAATAATATTACAATTAGTGCGAAGATCAGAAGAGTCACATAAATCAAAAAGACATAAATCAAAGAACTAAAAGAAAGGTCACATAATTTATTTTTCCATATGATACAGAACTTATCCTCTAAAAATCCAAATGGATTTGCCTCTAATTGTTTTATAAATATCATATGATTTGTAGATTTTATACAATCAAAAAGTTTAGGTGCTATACATTTAGTGTTTAAATTAAAATTAACTTTGCTTTGACATATTTAAAAATATTAATAAACATTAGTTGGAAACTACTACTCCTAGTAAACATATTTGCCAATTTATATTTAGAGATGTTTTATTAACACAAAGGGATACAGTACTATGTTGTGCTATACTATTTATATATACTGATTTCTTAAAAGTCATAAAGCAACTCAATTAATGTTTTTGTTAATTACAGATAGGGCAGTGAAATAAACTGCTAAAAAAACAAAAACAAAAAACTACCCATGATATGACCAATCCATTTTGAAACTATAACAATAAGAACTTTATACATATGCAAAATGACAAAATGAGTAATTTAATTATGTTTTGGTGCCTTTATAAATCAAATGAATCACATCTAATTTCTGAAATTTCATTTTAATGAGCTTTTGAATAACTGAAGTGACAAACAGCTGTAAATAACAATATAAAATAAATGACAAAATAAAATGCTAAGATAATGTGGAATTATACTGATGAGTAAATTAATCACTTTGAAAAATATAGTAACATGTAGAAAAGTAAAGGAGAAATCCTGTCAACTGTTACTTGAACCATTTTGGTGAATTTTTGGTTCATAAAGTTTTATAATTGTATCAATTTACTATGAGCAATTTTAAGCGAATCATGTGATCATAGTTTCATATTCTTCACAATCAATTTTACCCGAATCTCAAAGAGATGTTACTATTGAATATGTAAATTTAACTTTTGATTTAATTTCCTAGTAAATATTATAAATAGACTAGAATCCATATGTTCAATAATATAATATATACTATAGAAGGTCCTTTACATTTCCATATAAATTTTGGAATCAGCTTGTCAATCTCTACCAAAAAATAAAAAAATAAAAAGCCTGCTGGGGTTTTTATTGGAATTGGGTTTACCCCAAATCAATAAGATCTCAGAAAAACAGTCAATATAAAATCAATTGTAATACTTCTGCATTTGAGCAACAAACAAACGTAATGTTTTAAAAATAACATACAAAATGCTTAGGAATAAATTTAATAAAATGTGTAGGAAATATCTACAATAAAACAATATAGAGAAATTACACGAGATCTAAGTAACTGTAGAGATATACTCACGGATTGTGAGGACTCAATACTGTTAAGCTGTGATACAGCCCAATATAAAGTTAATTCAATCCCAATCAAAATCCCAGTAGGCTTTTATTCTTTTTCTTTTTTTACTTTAAGAAACCTACAAGCTGATTCATAAACTTATATGAAAATGCAAAGAACCTAGAACACTGAAAACAACCTTGAAAATGAAAAAAAAAATTTGGAGGACTTATAATTTCAGGAGGTTCTATAAAACTACAATAATCAAGAATGTAATATTGGTATAAAGATAGAAATATTACAATGCAACAAAATAAAGTCCAGAAATAGACCCCAAAAACATGATTTTTTGACAAAGGGATCAACATAATTCAATGAGGAATAAATACAGATGCTGCTCAATTTATGATGGAGTTATGTCCCAATAAACTCACTGTAAATAAAAAATACTGTAAATTGAAAATGAATTTAATACCATGATAAACCCACTATGAAGTCAAAAATGATAAGTCAAACCATTGTAAGTAAGTTGGAGACCATCTGCAATTTTTTCAACCAATGTTACTGAAATATTTGGATGTTCATATGGAAAAAAAAATGAACCTTAAACCCTACCTCACACAATACTCAAATATTAATTCAAAATGGATCACAGACCTACACATAAAAGCTAAAACTATACAACTTCTAGAAGAAAACAAGAAAATCCTAATGACCCTGGTTAAGCAAAGACTGCTTGCATAATAGGTACTAAGCGTAAAGAACAAATAAGTGGATTTCACCAACATTTAAATTTCTACCCTTCAAAAGACATCACTAAGAAAATGAGGCTTGGCACCATAGCTCATGCCTGTAATCCCAGTGCTTTGGGAGACCCAAGCAGGAGGATCGCCTGAGGCCAGGAGTTTTAGATCAGCCTGGATAACATAGCAAGACCCTGTCTCTACAAAAAAATGTAAAAGAGGCCTGGCAAGAGGCCTCACACATGTAATCCCAGCGCTTTGGGAGGCAGAGGCAGGTGGATTGCCTGAGCTTAGGAGTTCGAGGCCAGCCTGGGCAACACGGTGAAACCCCGTCTCTACTAAAATACAAAAAAATTAGCCAGGCATGGCAGCATGCACCTGTAGTCCCAGCTACTCAGGAGGCTAAGGCAGGAGAATTGCTAGCACCCAGGAGGTGGAGGTTGCAGTGAGCCAAGATTGCGCCACTGCACTCCAGCCTGGGCAACACAGCGAGACTCCGTCTAAAAAAAAAAAAAAAGTAAAAGAAAAATTAGCCAGGCATGGCAGCTTGAGCTTGTAGTCCCAGCTACTTGGGAGGCTGAGGTGGGATGATCACCTAAGCCTGAAAGTTCAAGGGTACAGTGAGCTATGACTGCATAGGCAAGAGAGAAAGATCCTGTGAGGGAAGGTGAGGGAAAGAAGGGAGAGACAGGGAGGAAGGGAGGGGAGGTGTATTAGTCTGTTTTCACACTGCTGACAAAGACACACTCGAGACTGGGAAGAAAAATAGGTTTAATGGACTCACAGTTTCTCATAGCTGGGGAGGCCTCACAATCATGGCAGAAGGCAAAAGGCGCTTCTTACTTGGTGGCAGTAAGAGAGAATGAGAGGGGAGCGAAAGCAGAAGCCCCTTATAAAGCCATCAGATCTCGTGAGACTTATTCACTATCATGAGAACAGTATGGGGGAAACCACCCCCGTGACTCAATTATCTCCCACCGGGTCCGTCCCACAACACATGGGAATTAGGGAAGTAAAATTCAAGATGAGATTTGGGTGGGGACACAGAGCCAAACCATATCAGGAGGAGAAAGGAGGGAACAGGAGGGGAGGTGAGGGGAGGGGAGAAAAATTCAGACTAGGTAAGTTTCTTCTAACCCACTAAGATAAAAGGTGAGTGCTTAGAGTTCATAATGTCTTAGATTCTGTTTTTCCTTAGGTAATTCTATAGAATTTAGACTTCTACAAATTTGGTAACACTAAAATGTGCAAAATTTTTACAGTCACAACCTGGAGGATATCTTCCTAATACAGAAAAGATACAAAACTGGTAACCTCAGTAAAAGGTTTGCTGACACAGAATTACCACCAGATTCTAAAAAACCCAACTCTTTGAAGAGGAAGACAGTTTATCTGTCTGCATACTTATCCAAAGCCAGCCTATGTATACTACGATGAAGCTGTTTAAAATCAAGTTACCTAAGCAAAGCTTATTACAATCAGTCCTTATTTTACCTCATCTGCTCTTGCAAATAAATTACAACACAATTAGTAAGACATACGCAGAAACAAAGGGTTGTTACTATATAACTTTATCTTACTTAACATATCTAAGTTTCAGAAGACACATAAAAACAATTCTTATTTCATATAGGTACTCCCAATCAGTTTTATGTAGTAAAGTTCTCCATCATATCTGATTTTACTCTAGTGTACTACACAAAACATAAAATATGAATAACCGAACCAATAGACTCCATTGTTTCCCTAATATGTGTAGAAAGTATTTCTGTCAATTTTAATAAGTGTATTGATAATTTAACCTAAGATTTTTTAAAATGCATATATACTCCAGCCTATAAATTCCTTAATAAAATAGTTTTTTATGATATCTGATCTCTCATTATATACTTAACTCTAAATAAACTTTGGATTGCCATTCATATTTACATGCAAATAGCACCTACATACAATGAGATAATCTTTGTAGCATCTATGTAAAAATTCCTGAACCATTGGGAGCCTGATTCTCATAAATTAACTGAATAAAGTACACCTATAATTATGAAGCCATCTGGTAAATAGCAACATTGTAAATAAAATTTATTTATAAACACTAGAGGGTGCTCTAATTCAACAGTGCTTGGTATCTGGCTGTGATATTTAAAGTAATTTTCTCCTTGATTAAAAACAACAATCTTCAGCAATGACAATTTTTGCTACTGTGCTAATACATACAAATAATTTAAGAGCCAAAATTCCATTCTTCCAGAACATATAACAAAACAATTTGTCAAGATAGGCAATATAAAAAAATGCAAATTGTGACATGAAAAATTCAAAATGTTGTGGGAGAGGGAGTTAATGTGTACAGGTTTTGGTTTGTTTGTTTGCTGCTTTTCTCTTTTTTGGTGATTGAAGTTACGTTAGTATCAGTTTTTGGTTTTTTTTTTTTTTTTTTTTTTTTTTTTTGAGACAGAGTCTCGCTCTGTTGCCAGGCTGGAGTGCAGTGGCGCGATCTCGGCTTACTGCAGCCCCCGCCTCCTGGGTTCAAGCAATTATCCTGCCTCACCCTCTTGAGTAGCTGGGACTACAGGTGCGCACTGCCACGCTCGGCTAATTTTTTTGTATTTTTAGTAGAGACGGGGTTTCACCATGTTGGCCAGAATGGTGTTGATCTCCTGACCTAGTGATCCGCCCACCTTGGCCTCCCAAAGTGCTGGGATTACAGGCGTGAGCCACCACGCCCGGACATATCAGTTTTAAATAACTTATTAGAACTATATGATTTTTAATGAACCTAATGGTAACCACAAAGCAAAAACCTATAATAGATACACTAAAAGCAAAAAGCAATGAATTAAAACATACTACCAGGGAAAATCATTTAATTGCAAAGGAAAATAGAAAAAAAGGAAGAGAAGAGTTATAAAATAGCTGGAAAACAAATAACAAAATGGCTACAGTAAGCCCTTACCTATCAATAATAATACTGAATATAAATTGACTAATTCTCCAATTAAAAGACATCATAATTAAAAGACATGACTAGCTGGATTAAAAAACAAGACCCACCTATATGTTGTCTACAAGAAATTCACTTCACCTATAAAAATACAGATAAAAAATGAACGAATGGAAAAAGATATTTTATGTAAATGAAAACCAAAAAAGAGCATGAGTAGCAATGCTTATATCAGATAAAACAGACTTTAAGTCAAAAACCATAAAAAGAAACTAAGAAGGTCATCATATAATGATAAAGGAGTCAATTTAGCAAGAGAATATAATAATAGTAAATATGTATATACCCATTGCAGTATTACCCAAATATAAAGCAAATATGATTAGATCTAAAGGAAGAGGCAAACTGTAATACAATAATAGTATAGCACTTCAACACCCCACTTTCAACAACAGACAGATCATCCAAGCAGAAAATCTACAAAGAAGTATTGGAGTCTATACTCCAGACCAAATGGACCTAATAGACATTTATAGAACGTTTCAGTCAGCTGCTGCAGATTATACATTTTCCTCATCAGCACATAAAACATTATCCAGGATAGACCATACGTTAGGTCACAAAACGAGTCTCAACAAATTCAAAAAAGCTGAAATTATTTCAAGTATCTTTTTCTGACTATAAAAAAAACCTAAGAGTCAATAACAAGAGGACCTTTGGAAAACTATGCAAATACATGGAAATAACATTCTCCTGAATAACAAATGGGTCAATGGAGAAATTAAGAAGAAAATTTAAAAATGTCTTGAAACAAATGAAAACACAAACACAACATATCAGAATATGGGATACAGCAAAAGTAGTATTAAAAGGAAAGTTTATAGCAATAAACGCCTACATCAAAAAGAAAGATTTCAAATAAACAGCCTAACTATGCAACTTAAAGAACTCAAAAATCAAGAGCAAAACAAACCCAAAATTAGTAGAAGAAAAGAAATAAGGATCAGACTGGGTGCAGTGGCTTACACTTGTAACCCCAGAACTTTGGGAGGCCAAGGTGGGAGGATAGTTTGAGCCCAGGAGTTCGAGACCAGCCTAGGCAACATACGCAGACCCCCATCTCTACAAAAAATAAAAACAAATTAGCCTGGTGTGGTGGTACATGTCTGTAGTCCCAGTTATGTGGGAGGCTGAGGCAAAAGGATCGCTTGAGCCCAGGAGTTCCAGACTAGCCTGAGCAACAGAGCAAGACCCAATCTCAAAAAAAAAAAAAAAAAGAAAGAAAGAAAAAGAAATTGAGACTAAAAAATATATAAAAGATCAACATAGCAAACTGTTAGTTTTTTGAAAATATAAAATTGACAAACCTGTAGTTAGACTAAGAAAAAAGATTAAGAGCCCAAATAAATAAAATCAGGGATAAAAAAGAAAACATTTCAACTGATACCACAGAAATACAAAAGCTCATTAGACAATATCGTGAACAAGTACATGCCGAAAAAATTGGAAAATCTAGAAGAAACATATAAAATCCTGGACACATACAACCTACCATCATTGAACCAGAAAGAAATAGAAAATCTAAACAGACCAATAATGAGTAACAAGATCAAAACAGTAGTAAAAAATCTCCCATCAAAGAAAAGCTCAGGACCTGACAGATTCACTACTGAATTCTGCCAAACACTTAAAGAACTAATACCAAGTCTACTCAAACTATTTCAAAACACTGAAGGAGGGAATACTTCCAAATTCATCTATGAGGCTAGCATTACCCTGATAACAAAACCAGACAAGGCCACCACACACACACATAAAAAATCTAAAGGCCAATATCTCTGATGAACATAAATGCAGAAATCCTCCACAAAATACTAGCAAACTGAATTCCACAGCACATTAAAAAAAGACCATTCCATCATGATCAAGTGGGATTCATCCCAGATATGCAATAATGGTTCAATACATGCAAATCAATAAACATGATACATGATCAACAGAATCAAGGACAAAATCCATATGATAATTTCAACAGATGCTGAAAAAGCATTCAATAAAATTCGGCATCCCTTCATGATAAAAACTCTCAACAAACTGGATTAGAAGGAACATACATCAACATGATAAAGGCCATACATAACAAACCCACAGCTAATATCATACTTAATGAGGAACAACTGAAAGACTTTCCACTGAGATCTGGAACAAGATAAGAATGTTCACTCTCATCACTTCTATCCAACATAGTACTGGAATTCCAAGCCAGAGCAATTAGGCAAGAGAAAGAAATAAAGCGTGTCCAAATTGGAAAGGAATAAGTCAAATTATCTTTGTGTGCAGACAACATGATCTTACACTTAAAAAAACCTAAAGAGTCCACCAAAAAATTCTTAGAACTGATAAATTCAGTAAAGTTTTAGGATATAAAATCAACATACAGAAATCACTAGCATTTTTATCCAACAGTTATCAATCTGAAAAAGGAATCAAGAAAGGAATCTCACTTGCAATACCTACCAAAGGAAAAAATAATCTAGGAATAAATTTTACAAAGATCTCTACAGGAAAAACTACACAAAGCTGATGAAATAAATTGAAGAAGACACAAAAAATGGAAAGACATCCTACGCTCATGGATTGCACGAAATAACATTGCTAAAATGTCCATACTACCCAAAGAAGTATATTTATTGATCTATACATATGCAATCTCTATCAAAATTCCAATGGCACTTTTCATATAAATAGAAAAATCAGCCCTAAAATTTCTATGGAACCACAAAAGACCCAGAATAGCTAAAGCAACCCTGAGCAAGAAGAGCAAAGCTGGAAGCATCATACTATTTGATTTCAAATTATACTACACAGCTACAGTAATCAAAACAGCATGGTATAGGGATAACAACAGACACATAGACCAATGGAACAAATAGAAAACTCAGAAATAAATCCAAGCACTTACAGCCAACTCATTTCCAACAAAGGTGCCAAGAATATACATTGGGAAAGGACACTCTGTTTAATAATCCTGCTGGGAAAACTGGATATCCATATGCAGAAGAATGAAACTAGATCCCCCTCTTTCACCATATCCCAAAATCAAACCAAAATGGATTAAAGACTTAAATCTAAGACTTGAAACTGTGAAACCACTAAAAGGAAACAGTGGGGAAACGTTCCAGGACATTATTCTGGGCAGAAATTTTTTAGGTAAAACCTCAAAAGTCCTAGGCAACAAAAGCAAAAATAGATAAATGAAATTACATCAAGCTAAAAAGCTTCTGCATAGCAAAGGAAACAATGTTTAAGGTGAAGAGACAACATACAGAATGAAGGAAAATATTTGCAATTCATCCATCTGACAAGCAATTAATAATCAGAAAATATAAGGAATTTGAAACAACTCAATAGAAAAACAAACAAACAAACAAACAAAATCTAATTATAAAATGGGCAAATCATCTGAATAGACATTTCACAAAAGAAGACAACAGGTATACGAAAAAACGCTCAAAATCACTAATCATCAAAGAAATGCAAATCAAAACTACAAGATATCATCTCACCTCAGTTAGCTCATAAAAAAGACCAAAAAATAACAAATGCTGGCAAGGATGTGGAGAAAGGGAACACTCATACACTATTGGTAGGAATGCAAAATAGTACAGTCATTATAGAAAACAGTACAGAAGTTGCTCAAAAAATTAAAAATAAAACTACCATATGATCCAGCAATCCCACATCTAGCTACATATCCAGAAAAAAGGAAATCAGTATACTGAAGAGTTATCTGCACTCCCATGTCTATTGCAGCAGTATTCACAATAGCCAAGGTATGGAATCAAGATGTGTCCATCAACAGATTAATGGAAAAGGAAAATGTATATATACACAATAAAATGTTATTCAGCTATAAAAAAGAATGAAATCTTGTTATTTGTAACAACATGGATGGAACTGGAAGTTATTGTTAAGTGAAATATGCCAGGCACAGAAAGACAAACATCACATATTCTCATTCTCATGTGGGAGCAAAACGAGTGGATGTCAAGGAGGTAGAGGGTAGACCAGAGGCTGGGTAGAGAAAGTGTTCGGAAGGAGAATGAAGAGAAGTTGGTTAAGGAGTATAAAAATACAGTTAGATAGAAGATATAAGTTCCAGTATTTGATAGTATAGTAGGGAAATTACTGTTAACAATTTATTGCATATTTCAAAATATCTAGAAAAAAATAGTAATGTACCCAACACAAAGAAAAGACAAATGTCTGAGGTGATGGATAGCCCAGTTACCCTGATTTAATCATTAAACACTGTACACAGGTATCAAAATATCACGTGTACCCCAAAAATATGTACAAATATTATATATCAATAAAAAAAGAAACTGTTGTAACTAGAATCAAAGAAAAGCATCTTGTGCCAGTGTTTGAATTTATTCCTACAACATTCATAAGCTCAATTACAAATCTTTGAAATTTTGAAAATTGTTGTAATTGTATATATTGCCATTTTTCAATCCAAAAAAGTTCCCTATAGTGTGAGTTTCTAATAGATAGCAACAGATAATCACAAATAACAAAGTTTCATGGCTAACAACATATGCCATTATATATTTCAAGAAAGTAGCTATTGACTGACCCACTATTTATTTCTAATAAAGTATTTTACCTTTAAAAATGATTAGAGAGAAAATAAAACAAATTATAAGTATTTCTAAAATTCACATACCCAAAGTGAACCAATGTCTCTCAACTTCCTCTCTCTTACAAATGTCTGTACTCACTCACTGCTCACTCACATACAATTCACTCCCCAAGGCAGTACCTCGTTTACACTTCTCATTCCTTTCCCTAATGTTACCAGGAGGCCTAACAGAAAATTATGGTGCTGGGATAGCCAGCTATGGGGAAAGTTTCAGGCCTTTGTGGCAAGTATGAAACTGAACCACTAGCAAGATTCTCTTTTGGAGCTCCAACATAATCCTAATGATGATCTTAGTTTCCACTAATATTGATAGTTTTTGCCTATAAATCTGAAAAGCATACAGCCTACATAAAGCGAAGACTGGGTATGAATGTGTAATTTTACTTATAAACACCAACTTTTTCCTCTTAATACAATGTTTCAAAACATGTACAAATTGTGAGACTAGTATTCTATTCAAATAATGGTTTACGATGAATACCTGCTTTCCATGATTTCTGAATCCTGTTGCAATTTAATAGTCTCTGTTGTAATTTCCACTTTCCGTACACTTCCAAAGAAATCAGTTATCAGTACATTTTTAGGATCCCTCTGAAAAAGATCAGTGCGATGTCCAGGAGTAGACACACACAGACTTTTGGGACACACCTGAAACTGAAAAAATATATAATAATATATGCATGCATCCACACACATACCACATTTATTAAATCCAATGACATAATACACTAAACTATAGTGTATTTTTAAAACTCTCCCAACCTAAAGAAGCTATGTGCTCTAAAGAGCTTAAAGTTTCATTCCTATCATAATGCTTGGAATTTAAAGAAAACTATACAGACATTAGGACAGTAATAAAAAGGTAGCTGGCCACTGTGGGAAAAGGCATACTCACTTTTTTGCATTATATGCTTCAAAGTGTATTGTGAACTCTTAACTCTAAGAACTCATACTCAACACGATGAAAAGAGAATTGCTCTTTTTCTTTGTCTGCATCCATCACAGTGCAGTGCTCTACTAGAGTAGTTTTCAAACGTTTTGTAATCATACCTCTTGATTCAAACTTTAAATTCAAATGAAGTAGTACATGGAGCCCCAATATGTAAAAAACATTTAAGTGGAGTTGCTCTGAATTTTAGAAAACTGAAGCACAGCCTCTCTACTGCATATCCTCTTGCTCTCTGTTGTACTCCTTTGTAGCATTTTATATATCAAAGCACTTTCTTAGTTTATATATGAAAATAAGCCCAAGCTACCTCCACAAATACTCCAGTGCTCCAAAGAATACAGTCTGAAAAACCACAACTTCACTGCAAAACAGACATGACAGTAATTTTTCTGTTAATCTTATCTCTGATACTCTATGTCAGTGAAATACCAAGGACAGACATACATTCACTCACTCAGCAAAGCATAAAAAGTGTCTATTACATATAATTCAGACTGTTACTTTCCACTGAGGATACAAAGATTGATAAGACATGATGCTGTCCTCAAGGATTTAAGTCTAGTTACAGATGAATAAACATAACAAGGTAGAAAAAAAAATGATAAGTGCCACTTCAGAAAAGGATAAACTTCTTATAGTTTGAGGATGGGAAAAAAACAGAGAGTGAAATTCAAGCTATTTTTTTTTCTTGAAGGAAAACGAGGACTTACTGGTGGGAAATAAGAGCATTCCTAATAAAAGAGCAGCTACAGAGATGTGCAAAGCAAATGATTTAGTTTGGCTGAAGCACAAGATATATGAGGAAAAATATTATAGGCCTGCCAGGAAGGGTCCAGGCACACAGCACCTATCCACCTGTAGAGATAAGACTGTCTGCATTGGCAATCACCAATATGAAAGCAGAAAGGTGGAGAAGGGTAGAGCAGCTACAATTTATAAAACACAGTGTTCCAAGCACTGTGCTAAGCAGTTTGCAAATATTCTCATTTAAGCCTACCAATAACTCTGAGGTATACAAAAGTTATATCTCCACTTCAAACTAAGGCTCAAAGAGATTAAGTAATTTACCTAATACCACACTGCCAGCAATCCTTGTTGTCCGTATTCAGGAAAGCAGTACAAGGAAACACAAAGAAGAACTCAGGATACAAAAGGAAAAAAAAGTAAAATGCCAAACAGGAGTAACAGATAGAAGACTGGAGAAAAAAATGACAGATAAAATAAAATAAGCAGAGATAAAGTTGAAGTCCCAAGAATACTGAAGATCTCTTGGGTATTCCTGTATGAACAACTTGATGGGCTGTCCTAGGTACCAGCAGAAGAAAACGTTTAAGAGTATAGTCAAATGGGCCTGGGAAACACTGAATAATATTATCTTATTCTTTGCTGCCAAAATAAACATACTTCCCCTTATTATGAAGTCACTCCTTTCTTTAAGAATTTTTATCATATCAATCTGATTTCCTTAGCTCACATAACACAATGACCCACAGGTCCCACATTACTCAGTTTAATTTTCAATAATCTCCTTCAATTACGAATGTCCACACTCTAGCCAGGCCATTATCAAAGATAAGAATCATCTATTATTCCAACTTCTGTGTATCTGCACATATTCTATTTCCTTAGTGCATGCTATACCTCTCCTCCTTCAAACCATCCTTCCTTCAAGCCATTATCAAAGAAAAGGATCATCTATTATTCCAACTTCCATGTGTCTGCGGGTATTTTATTTCCCTAGAGTATGATATACTTCTTCTCTTCCTTCAAACCTGTACTTACTTTTCCAAGAAAAAGTTATTACTAATCTCTATATTTAAAGGAACCATAAAAATGTGCATTGTTGTCATGTCCTTTCATTCATTTAGTAGATATTCAATGAGCATCTACAAATAAACCAGGTACTGTAATTAAGTTCTGTGGAATGTAAGATGAATATAGCATGGTCCTTACACCTCATATTCAAGAAGCTCAAAGCCTTGAGGAAACATCACAAATATAAACAACTACAGTGCAATACTAAAAGTATAATAAAGGTACATGGCAAGAGTTATATGTTCACAAAGGAAAAAGAATTACCTGGAGGATCCAGACATTTCACATAACAAGTAACGCTTTATAAATGTGCTCTTCAACTGTTACCAATGACACTATAAATTTTTAAGGGGCTAACACCAGGTCTTCAAATTTTGCCACTCCTAAAGCAACTAACATAGTACTGTGAATACAGCTGATACTGAACAAACTTTACTATACATATATACTCTAATGGAAAATAGGTATTATTATACAATTGAACTAGAGATAGGTTAAGTCACTGCCCCTGTAAACTGTCAGAAAATGAATCATTCTTATTGAATAAGATTACAATAGTCATCATTAAATCTTAAAAATAAAGGTGGTAGGGTAAGATGAGATATTAGTGAGGAATGTTTATTAAAAACTAAATAGCAATTATGAGCAATAAAAAAATTAGTTTCCTTAATCTTTCCTGTATAATCAATAGTAGTATTTTTTAAACAATCTTTAGATATTCAATGTGCAAGGTAAATATATTTAAACTTTTGAGATAGCATGTCATGCCTTACATAAATTATAAAATGTACAATCCAAAAATGAGAACTTTCAAATTGAAGTAATTGGAACTTACGTGACTATAATTTTTTTTACAGTTAAAGTAGCATTATCACAAGTTTTAATATTCAAATTCATATCAAGATTTAATAAACATCAACATATATAATCTTCAAAATGAAGTTAGAAAGTAGTTGATATGGTTTGGCTATGTCCCCACCCAAATCTCATCTTGAATTACAGCTCCCATAATTCCCACATGTTATGGGAGGGACTTGGTAGGAGGTAACTGAATCATGGGGGCAAATCTTTCCCATGCTGTTGTCGTGACTGAATAAATCTCACAAGATCTGACCGTTTTATAGCGGACAGTTCCCCTGCACATGCTCTCTTGCCTGCCACCATGTAAGACGTGCCCTTATACCTCCTTTGCCTTCCACAATGATTGTGAGGCCTCTCCAGCCATGTGGAACTATAAGCTCATTAAACCTCTTTTTTGTTATTTTTGTTTGTTTGTTTGTTTGTTTGTATTGAGACAGAGTCTCACTCTGTCACCCAGGCTGGAGTGCAGTGGCACAATTTCAGCTCACTGCAACCTCTGCCTCCCAGGTTCAAGTGATGCTTCTGCCTCAGCCTCCCAAGTAGCTGGGATTACAGGCATGTACCACCATGCCCAGCTAATTTTTGTATTTTTAGTAGAGACGGGGTTTCACCATGTTGGCCAGGCTGGTCTAGAACTCCTAACCTCAAGTAATCCGCCCACCTCGACCTCCCAAAGTGCTGAGATTACAGGCATGAGCCACTGAGCCCAGCCTAAATCTCTCTCTCTCTTTTTTTTTTTTTTTTTAAATAAATTACCCAGTCTCGGGTACTTCTTCATAGCAGTATGAAAATGGACAAATACAGTATTGGTACCAGCAGAGTGGGTTACTGCTATTAAGATACCTGAAAATGTAGAAGTAACTTTGGTACTGGGTAACAGGCAGATGTTGGAACAGTATGGAGGGCTCAGAAGAAAACAGGAAGATGTGAAAAAGTTTGGAGCTTCTTAGAGACTTGTTGAATGGTTTTAACCAAAAAGTCCAGGCTGAGGTGGTCTCAGATGGAGATGAGGAACTACTGGGAATTGGAGCAAAGGTGATTCTTGCTATGCTTTAGCAAAGAGACTGGCAGTATTTTGCCCATGCCCTAGAGATCTGTGGAACTTCGAAATTGAGGGAGATGATTTAGGGTATCTGGTGGAAGAAATTTCTAAGCAGCAAAGCGTTCAAGAGGAGACTTGGGTGCTGTTAAAATCATTCCAGTTTATGTATTCACGAAAATATGGTTTGGAATTGGACCTTATATTTAAAAGGGAAGCAGAGCATAAAAGTTCAGAAAATTTGCATCCTGACAATGCAATAAAAAATAAAAACCCATTTGCTGAGGAGAAATTCAAGCCTGCTGCAGAAATTTGTGTAAGTAATGAGGAGTCAAATGTTAATTGCCAAGACAATGGGGAAAATGTCTCCAGGGCATGTCAGAGACCTTCACAGCAGCCCCTCCCATCACAGGCCTAGAAGGATAAAATGATTTTGTGGGCTGGGTCCAGGACCCCCTGCACTGTGCAGTCTAGGGACTTAATGTCCTGTGTCCCAGCCACTCCAACTGTGGCTAAAATGGGCCAAAGTACATCTTGGCGCATAGCTTCAGAGGGTGTAAGCTCCAAGCCTTGGCAGCTTACACGTGGTGTTAAGCCTGAAGGTGCACAGAAGTCAAGAACTGAGGTTTAAGAACCTCCACCTAGATTTCAGAGGATGTATGGAAATGCCTAGATGTCCAGGAAGAAGTTTGCTGCAGGGGCAGGCCCTCATGGAGAACCTCTGCTAGGGCAGTGCAGAAGGAAAATGTGGGGTTGGAGCCCCCACACAGAGTCCCCAGTGGGGTACTGCCTAGTGGAGCTGTGAGAAGAGGGCCACCGTCCTCCAGATCCCAGAATGGTAGATCCACTGACAGCTTCCACTGTGTACCTAGAAAAGCCACAGACTCTCAACGCCAGCCCATAAAAGCAAACAGGAGTGGGGCTGTACCCTGCAAAGCCACAAGAGCAAAGCTGCCCAAGGCCATGGGAGCCCACCTCTTGCATATGTGACCTGGATGTGAGACATGGAGTCAAAGGAGATCATTTTGGAACTTTAAGGTTTAATGACTGCCCTATTGGATTTCTACATGGGGCCTGCAGCGCCTTCATTTTGGCCAATTTCTCCCAAGTGGAACAGGTGTATTTACCCAACGCCTGTACCCCCATTGTATCTAGGAAGTAACTAACTTGCTTTTGATTTTGCAGGCTTATAGGCAGAAGGGACTTGTCTCAGATGAGACTTTGGACAGTGGACTTTGAGTTAATGATGAAATGAGTTAAGACTTTGGGGGACTGTTGGAAAGGCATGATTGGTTTTGAAATGTGAGAATATGAGCTTTGGGAGGGGCCAAAGGCAGAATGATATAATTTGGCTGTGTCCTCACTCAAATCTCATCTTGAATTGTAGCTCCCATAATTCCCACGTCATGGGAGGGACTCGGTGGGAGGTAACTTAATCATGCGGGGCAGTTAACCTCATGCTATTCTCATGACAGTGAGTGAGTTCTCATGAGATCTGATGGTTGTATAAAGTGCAATTCCCCTGCACACGCTCTCTTGCCTGCCGCCATGTAAGATGTGCCTTTGCTCCTCCTTCACCTTCTGCCATGATTATGAAGCCTCCTCAGCCATGTGGAACTGTGAGTCCATTAACCTTCTTTTTCTTTATAAATTACCCAGGCCCAGGTATTTCTTCATAGCAGTATGAAAATGAACTAATACAGTAGTTCTATCAAATTTCACAGCCTATAGTAGTGGGCTTCAGAATCTTAGAGTAAAACCCCCTTAATAAATGAGAATTTACCTAAAAGATTTATATATGATTAAAGAGATCAATGCAAAGCTGCTTGGCTGAAGTGCTAGAGGACAGAGCCCTGTCTACTCAGTCTCGCCTTCATTCTAAGTCCCATGAAAGCAGGAACAGCATCTGCCTCTTTCATTAGGACCAGCCTGTGCTTGGCACTTAGCAAACACTCAAGAAACATTTGTGAAAGAACAAACAGACTATAAATTAATGGAGAAAAGAATGAAAATCATTGACACATAGTAAATTATCCAGTCTAGGATTGTTGTTTCAAGCTTTTTGTTATGCCTACTTTAAACAGCAACTTCAAAGTAGATTTAATTAAAAGAATCAGCACAAAAAAATTCAGGAAAAAATATCTAAATTAAATTCAACAAGCCTTGTCAAATGACTATACTATAAATTGTAGGGCCCACAAAAATATGTAAGAAAAGGTCTCTCTTTTCCAGGAGTTTCCCATTCAGTGAGAAAGACTTACATTCAATTAGTAAGGTCAATAAAAGACTGTGGTAAATGTTACTAACGAGAAATGAAGGTCTATGGAGGCTCTGAAGAAAAACAAGAAATTCCCACAGGGAAGAATTCAGGGAGACTTCCTGAAGGAGATACAATCTGAGGTGGCCCCTGAAGAATATGTAGAATTTCAAAAGTTGAATCTAAAAAAAGTACATTTCTGGTAAGGAAAAGAAAATGAGTAAATAAAGGAAAACATCAGGCCTTTTGTAGTAGAGAGACAGAGAAATACTAATATACAGGTAAAAGGTAGATATCAAACAGTTTTAAAAGCTATAATTCAACACATAAAACAAGATCCTCTAGGAGTACAGGGAATAATACACTTCTTTTCACATTAAGGTTAGCATACCTATGTGCTATAATCAAATCAAGTGAATACTTACAAGGTCATTCATATTAGTTTGGCTAGCTGGGTTAATTTCTTCCAAAAATTCCAAGACATAAAATGTGTATCTATCCATAAGATGGACTCCAATTGCAGGATCAGGTTGATGCTATGAAAAGGGGAAAAAAAAAGTATTTCTAACAGTATCATTATAACAAAATGTTTTAAATGTAACCAAAATTTCCTTCTAATGTATTAGTCTAAGAAAGAACAGACATATTCGTAAAGCATTTAATTGGTTTCAGAAATAGCTGCACAGTCCAAAGACACAGTTCACAAATGGGGAAAATGCACATACCGAGAGTGAATCTTCTCCCACTTGACTACTAGCTAGAGCCATTATGTTAGGAGAATAAAATCGCTCATACATGGATGCTCCTTGGCAAGTATCAATAATAAACAGTAGCTCATTGTAGCTGAAAGAAAAATGATAACATCTTTGACCAGGATCATGCTGTAAATCATACACTAATATTTCTACAATACTTTCATAAGATGTTTAAATCATATCTTAGTCATTTCATTAGCTAAAAGTTTTCAGCAGAATTCCCAACAGAAATTTGACCTTAGAAAAGTTAAAGGTATAAATTTGTCCAAGGAAACCACAGTGAAGATTGCTTGTGCCCAAGGTGGCTGCCCCAGCTCTTTTCCCTCTCCCTTGTCTATGCCATATAATTCAGAATCTAAATGAATATTCCATTCAACAAGCACTTATTTGGCACCCATGCTGTCCTAGAAATTGAGCTAGGTTCAGAACAAGAAGTATGACTTAGTAACTATACTCAAAGAGCATAAACTCTAAGTGGAAGACAGACAAACATACAACTAAATTGGAATGTGATGAGTACTATAAATATATATTGAGTGCCTACGATGTGCCTGATATTATGCTGGAGATACAATAGTGCCTGCCCCCATATAGCCTAGGGTCTAACAAAATCAGTGTTGAATGAACACTGAGAAAGGGCTAAGGAGAACTGCAAAGAAAAGCAGATCAGAGAAAGGTGATGCCCAATATGGACAATGAAGGATGTTATTTTGTATTACAGAGAAAAGAAGATAACATTCCAGCAGAGAGAAAAGCACATAATGTAAAAAAGTATAAGTGCTTGGGAACAGATCTATGTAGCTAGGATTTAAAGTAAATTTGGGAGAATGGAGGGAAATTGGTTTCAAAAAGGTAGAATAGGTTCAATTTGTAAAGGATACCATATGAAGTCTGGATCTTATCCTATAAGTTTGGAGAAACCATGAAAGGTTTTTGTTTTTGTTGTTGTTTTAATGAAAGAATAATATAATCAGGTATCTACTGCACAATAAGCTGGCTAACTGGCAAAAGTCAAAGCAGAGAGAAGACATGTTTTCTGGGAAGTTTTTTCTCAGACACTGGGTCTAGGTAAACAGCTAACATGGAACCTAGAAAACAAAGCATTGAATCTTGAACCACAATATCATCCAAGAAAGTGACAGGAGGCACAATTAATATGACACATTTGTTCTGTGGCAAAATATGTGGAGGCTCCTATGCATTAGAAACACCCAAAGTTAGGAGAGGTTGTGGAGTAAACAAGAGAGCAAGCTCTAGGACTGAACCATTTGGGCATGAATCCTAGCTGTGTCAAGTTTGGCAAGTTACTATTAGCTGTGTAAAGTTCGGCAAGTTATTTAATCTTTCTGAGCCTCAGTTCACTCACTTGTAAAAAGGGAATGATAATAGTATCTACCCCATAGAGTTGTAAAATTAAATGAGGCAACAGATGTAAAATACAGTACGCAGCCCCCAGTACACATTCTATAACTGTAAGCTATGAATAAGACATAATCAGTGCCTAGTAAAAGCTTCCTCTTCAACACTTCCACACATTGCTTATGCTTTTATTTTAACATTACAGTATTTATTTTGTAGCATCATTGTGTACATATTTCTCTTTTCCATTAGATTGTAAACACTCTGAAGGCAGAATAAGCATCATATTCCACTTTCTGCCACAGGAACGGAAGATAGCCTATAAGTGTTTATTGAAAGTAATCAAGTTAAAAGTTCTTTCACTTACAGTCATATGTATGACAGCTTCCAACTAAAGAGATGCTTAGCAAGGGTTACTAACAATCATCCTTAATGTGAGTTAAGTTACAAATTTTATGCTAATCATAATTTCAGTGATTTTTTTCCGTAGAAGAAATATGTCTATCCCATTAGGCGCCAAAGAATGAGCTAGAAAGAACAGGTACAAGTTGAAAAATAAACAGATGTTCATAATCTCCATAATAATAAGTAACTTGGTTGGAGGGACACTTATTTCCTCTAAAAAAAGATGCTAAATAACAAGAGATGGAATCTTAAAAGGTTAACTATTTCATGTTACAGAATAACTGTTTTTCTTTAAAAACAACCCAGTTCAGAGGAAATAACAAATGTAAATGTAAAAGAGTCAAAGAAATTGTCAAAATAAGTTAAAAATCTTAAAAAGTAAGAATTACAAACCTACTAACCCTGTGAAAATTAGGTATGAATATAGCTTATGAAAAGAAGTAATTTGCTAATTACCGTCTTTTCTGCCACATTTGTTCAAAAGCATCCGCAAGTTCTATGTTGGTAATTTCTTCAGAATCTTGAAATTTCAAGAAACCATTTCCACCATGTCCTTGTATAAAGAGTAAGAAAGATCAACAGATATTTTTAATGCAAACTGCATATATCTAGATATATACATTTACTTAATTCATTAAATTTTGGCATCACTTATTATTTTATACTCTAAAATGTATACTATGAAAACAAACAAACTGAATTTTCTACTATGCCAATTAAAAAGAGAATGATAGACTACATAAAATAGCAGATATAATATCTTTAATAGGGTTTCTAATATTCAATTACAGAAACCTATATTTATGCTCTTTCGCTGGCTCCATTATTATATCAGAAATGAGTTTCCATTCACAAAAATGCTTCAAATACCAGGCAAACATTTTTGGTGAGAAAGAAGCTGAAGACACTAGCCAGTCCCACATTTTTACTACAAGAGGTGGACCAGAAGATTGTGCTATTTGTATGCAATCTAGAGGCAGGCTGTCTGGATTCAAATGGTAGCTATGCCATGTTAGTTTAGGAAAATAATTTAATATTTCTATGCTTCAGTTTCCTCAGCCATAAAGTGAGAAATGTATCTGCAACACTATCATTAGCTTACTTATACAGTTGCTTTGCACAGGTTTTTAAAAGGTACATTCCACTGGGCATGAAAGTAGAAAAAAAAAAACTAGTCTCCCCACCTTCCTCCTGGATACATGCAGCCCTGCGAGCTTACAAGTGGTTAGTTGACTATGCCTTTGTGGGAGAAAAAAGTATCCCTCCCTCCCATTAGAATACAACCCTGTGGTAGGGCAGATTGCTTAGTAAGTGTAAGCACATACTAGATTTCAGTTCCCACTTAACCCTCTGGCCAGATTCTTGGGTGCACTATACAACCCACAAAACCACATACACCAACCATGAATATTAGCACCTAAGTCAATGCACTGCTGTGAGAATGAAATGAGTTAATAGCCACAATGATTTAGAATACTGCCTGCCTGACGTATACTATGCCTCCAGAAATATTATTATCATATTATCATAATTATCAACCCTTTTATTCTCTTACAGACCCTGGCAACCTCCTACAAAAGATCAGGTAGTAAATATTTTTGGCTTGTGAGCCATATTGTCTCTAGCACAACTACTGAACTCTGCTGTCATAGTATGGAAGCAGTCATAGAAACTGTGTAAACCAAATGGATACAACTGTGTTTCAATAAAACTTCCAAAACAGGCAGCCAGTTCATAGGCCATAGTTTATCAAATCCTATCTTCAACTACTGGAATTTGTTCCAAGCCTGCAGTTATCCTGAAAGAGTTCCAACAGAATCAGGAAACAAACAAAAAATAATAATAATAAATCCTTTAGTTTAGTACATCAAATAAAGCTAAGCTACAAAAAACTGCACTTCATCTTGTTTGCCATAAAAGCTTGAAAATTCCTTGTAATTTTCAGATACAGTAAAATAAAATTTTTCCTGGCTTCATTAACTCTATTGAGTTAATTTATAAAGTTTATAAATTGAGTCTTGGAAGTTATAAATAAATGCAACATGATAGAGAAAAGCGACTAAGTAGGGGTCATTAACTATCTTGACATGTGATATCTAAGAATCATTCTGCACCTGTTTTATCATCAGTTGAATGGAATGCCCTCCAAAAAATTTATAGAACATCTTTTGATTAACATTCATCTTTACCGCATACTACTACAAGACAGGCAACTGGTGATAAAAAAAAAAAAAAGCAAGAAATATATAATCAATGACATCTTGGAATTCAAAATACAGTGAAGGCAACAGATACCCAAACAATAAAGTAATAGTAAGTTAAATGCTATGAAAGAAACTAAAAATTAACATGGGCATGCATAGAGGAAAGTCCAGACCAGCCAAGGAGAAGAGAAATTATCTTTGGATAAGAAAAATATAAGAAAAATATTCATACCTATTCTGAAGGAGAAAGCAAAAACTATTAATAATAACACTGGGACAACAGGTGTAAACTACAACTGTCCCAGGTAATTGGAAACATCAGTCACCCTAGACTTAGGAAGTCATGGAAGGAAGTGACTCCTGAGCTAAAACTAAAACTATATGGAATAATCAAGCAGGCAAAGTGGACTGAAAAGACGTCATAAGCAAATGCAAGAGTTTAAACAAACGTTTGAAGGACAGAACATTCAAGCTTGGAAAAGAATTAGAAAAAGTATTAAGAACTAAGACAAACTAAATAATATAGCTAAATCATTACATATATTATTATGTGTAATACATATGATAACTATATTATGGTACACTTTATCTCCAATATTCCTCAAAGTATAATCAAAAGACTGTTGTATCTCATATCTGAGGAGTATATCCACAATGCAATTTCATGAATCCCAGCCCAGACGAAAACTAAATAAGAATTCTAAAATAAGGCCTAAGTATCTACAGTTGGTAATCTTCATGTACAGCAAAATTTGAGATGGAAAACCATTATAAAGTTTTAAGCAGAAGAGGGATAGATTTGCAATTTCTATTAGACACTTTCACAGGATGATTAGCAGGAGAACAAAACTGAAGGATGCTATAGCAGGACACCAAGCAAAAGGTGCTAAAGTTTACCAAGTCAATAGTAAAAAAATATAGAGATAAGAAAATCAGGAACAGCACAAAATGTCATACTGTTTTCAGATATCATCTCAAATAGTTCTACAACATGGAAAATATAACTACTTCAGAAACCATTTTAACCAAAAATCATTTCACGTGTTTAAATTTCTTTCCATTTGCCTTTCTTTTCAAAGAGTTTCAATATATTCTACTATAAAAACTCTAAATTATGAAATTACCTGTCATATAAATTAGAATATTGCTTCTATCATCAGAAAGAAGACGTTTTGACCGAGGAGTACTAGGTGGGATCCTCCCAGTTAATACCCGTAAAAAATTCTCCACAGTTACCTAAGGGTGAAAAAACCAGAAAAATCAGATGAAATAAAACCTGGGAAATCTTGACAAATTATTTTTTACTTTCAAAAATGTTTGTTCTTCTTTCTCCATATATTACTCAGCATCAACTGAAAATAAAACACCCAAAAATTATATAACTCAATTAAAATATATTCATTTAAACATATACCTCCAAATAACTTTGTTACTATTTTTAAAAGTACTAAAAACTAACAAAGAAGGCAGGCCATGGTGGCTCATGCCTATAAACTCAGCACTTTGGGAGGCAGGGCAAGAGGACTGCTTGTGGGCAGGAGTTCAAGATCAGCCTAAGCAACATAGTGAGACCCCATTTCTATGCACACACACAAAAAATATTTAAAATAGCCAGGTATGGTAACATGCTCCTGTAGTTCTAGCTACTCAGAAGGCTGAGTTCTAGCTACTCAGAAGGCTCATTTGAGCCCAGGAGTTCACCACCGCACTCCAGCCTGGGCAAGAGAGCAAGACTATGTCTCTTAGAAAAAAACAAAAACAAAAACAAAAATAAGCAAAGTAAAACTACCTTGGAGAAAAATAAGTTCTGAATTTAAAACTTTAAATGCTATGTGAAGTGCTGCCTTTAAAAACTACTACAAAGCTGCAAAATTATTAATCTGGCTGGGCATGATGGCTCACACCTGTAATTCCAACTACTCAGGAGGCTGAGGCAGGAAGACCACTTGAGGACAAGTGTTCAAAAACAGCCTGGACAACATAGTAAGACCCCATCTCTGGAAAAATATATTAGCCAGGCAAGGTGGTGCACACCTGTAGTCCCTGCTACTCAGGAGGCTAAGGCAGGAGGATCACTTGAGCCCAGGAGTTCAAGGCTGCAGTGAGCTATGATATGGCCACTATACTCCTACCTGGGTGACAGAGCAAGACTCCAGCTCTAGAAAAATAAAAAATAAAAATTATTAATCCTTCTGCATAGGCAATTCTGTGGGAAGATACGAAATATAAGAATTTTTAAATAAATTCAACCACATTATTGCAGCTAATCTATACAACTACTTAGTCAATTATAGATTAACCACGAAATAAAATAGTTCCATGTTCACTACCTGGGTGACAGGCTCAATCATACCCCAAACCTCAGCATCACACAATATACCTTTGTAACAAACCTGCACATATATCCCCTAAATTTAAAATAAAGGTTGAAAAAGAAAAAAAAAAAGTTCCATACATATTTCCCCAAAAATTGCATATCTTTAATTTTCAAATGCACTTTGTTTCTCAGATTTTGTTAGTGGTATCTTTAACATGTAAAAAATTCATAACACTTTAAACGAGATTTCCCAAACTAGAATTTCTATCCCGCTGGGATTCTTTGAAGGCATATTTAAAGTTGTAGGGAGTAAAACACTGATTTAAAGCCAACAGCTGAGTCATATATTATGCATATCTACATTTAAAAAGTAGAAAATCTATCCAGTTTTCTTGTTCAACTATTCCCTAGAACATGAGTGTATAAATTGTATGTATACACATTTGTGTGTGTGTAAACTGTTTGATTTACATTTTTCCTGCAAGACAGCAAAATGCTAATTGTTTCAACAGGAATTCTTGTTGGCCAACAAGGAAGGCAAATGTTTGGCCTATATTTTCTTAAAATATGACTAAATAAACAAGTAAAAGGTCAAACATACGTATTTAATTCAATGAGCCAACATTTTTGAGTGCCTAACACCAGGCTCTAGGTACTTGCCAGCTATATGATACATAAGATATAGGCCCTCTTAGCTTACAGTCTAGGAGAAGATAGATATGCTTTTAAAATTGCTTCAAAAGTGGTCTAGGAACATACAGGAAATTGTGTCTTACTTTTGGTAGGCTTGGTAAAAGGGGAAGGATTATCTAAGAAGACTTCATAAAAGAAGACTTCAAATATTAAGCATATTCACAATCTTTTATATTTAAAATGAAGTTTCAAAGGGAGAAAATACAGTATAATACCATTTTTTACACTTACATTTTTATTTCTTATCACATATTCATAAAAAACACTGGAAGCATATTGAAACTATAGTCACTATAGTTTTTCCACAATTAATACAATTACTAAAACTAATAAACTTAGAATTTTAGGTCAAATATGAAAAATATACGTTTACTATAAAATATATTTACTGTAAAAGAAAGTTGACACATGAAACCTCACTATAATACTCTAACATTGAAGCCAATATAAAGTTTTTCTGTCCTAGATAAAAACATAAAATGTTCATGTTTTAATATTTTACTTATATATCATTGCCTTAATATGAACTTCAGAGAAAGTTACATCAAGGCTTCAGTGACAATTAAGTTTAAAGAAAAATAATAAGACAATTTTATTCTGCCATTGTTTTAGAGCTTAAAAGTAACAATGCCATTTCAAAAATGTGGCTAAAGAATTTACCTCATAACTTCTATAATCCACTTCCACATCATCTCCATACACATTTAGTTCCATATTCTTGTGACTAAACACTGTAGCTGGTTTGGGATTTCTAGGATTGCAGGCCATATCATCTGCAAGCATTAGGACAATGTGACTAGGAAAAAAAAAAATCCAGTAAATGTATAATTTAGATAAAAGGAAAAAGTTAAACACAAATTTATTTGTATCATGTAGCTATTGTGTTCATTTTTCTCCTCCTTAGAAAAAACAATTTTCAACTACATAGTTGAAGCCACTTTAATTATTTTTTTCATATCCTTGTGTACTATATATTTTAAAGTAGAGAAATTAGTGCAATCTGGCATAAACTTATGAACAGAATTTCAAGTTATAATGTTTTTCCAAACAATGTATACTTTATGCCACATAGCAAAGGGAAGCTAAAGAAACTGTCTTCCTCAAGCATCAAAAATATTTTTTAGTAAAATTTTACATTCTCAAGACTTACAGAGTTCACATTAAACTATGATGCCCCAAAGAATTTAACTTTCAGAATCCCAAATGCTTGAGTATAAAAACATGCAACTGATCAGCAAGTACAATCAGTTTAGCACAACAGCACACCTCCAAGCCAATAACTCCTCACAAGATCCACAAATCCACTCCATTTCCCTAACACCAGCAACCACCATCTTCTGGCTAGATGCTGGAATAGCTCCCTACCTGGCATCCTGCTTCTACTCTCACCCTCTTTCAGTTCATTCTCCTAATAGCCCCAGAGTGATCTTCCTTAAATAAGTCAAATTATTAAATGTTCCCACTTAAAAGTTTCCAAGGACTCCCCATTATATCTTTTTTTAATTTTTTTTTTTGTTGTTCACCTGCGGTTCCATGTATCCCCATTACATTTAGAGAGAAACTGCAACTCCTTACATCATCTAAAAGGCTCATATAGTCTGGTCTCTGTCTCTCCAACTTCAGCCTCTACCACCCACATTCTCTATGCTACCTCCACACTGGCCTTTCTGTTCTTAGAATATGCCAAGCCTTTCCCACTTAAGTGGCTACTGACCAAATTTAGACTTCACTCCTCCCAGATCTTCATATAATTCCAGCCTCAGCTATGGTACTCTATCTTATTGTGTGTTTTATTTTCTTCAGGACATCTATGAATCTGAAATCCCCATCATCTCCTATCACCACCACCCCCATTAGAATATAAGCTCTCTGAGGGCAGGGGCTATATCTGTCCTGTTCACCACTGTATCACTCACACTACATACTCGGGCCTGGCATATAGTATGTACTCAGTAAATAATTTTAAGTGAATGAAATGTTTTAATTTTTGCATATAATTTCTTTAGAAGGAAATAAAATCTCTCTTTGATACTTCTCATCTTCACTCTACCATTAAAACTGGTGAGTAACAATCAGGAAATTCTCCATTCTACCATATCTTGAGTTTCCCAAGCATAAGAAAAAATTAATGTGGCATACGTAATTACTTTGGCAGGAGACAGCAAGAAGAAAATGTTCTGCTACATATGTTCCAAATACATTAAAGTTCAAAACTGAAACATTATGATTTTTCTTGAAAATTGGCTAGATTTCTACTTTGAAAGTGTTCCAACCCTGTCACGTTCAAAGATCAGATCTTCATCTGTTACAGATTCATTTTCACAGAATAGTGAGTCATTCCTCTTAAAACAGAAAATACATCTTCTCTTCTTTAAAACTTAAGATCACTAATTTACATTAAATAAATATCAATCATATATTCCTTTGTTAAGCAAGACTGAATTGACCTCCAAATGTCAATATAAAAATGAATATTTCTGGCCAGGCACGGTGGCTCATGCCTGTAATCCCAGCACTTTGGGAGGCAAGGCAGGCGGATCACGATGTCAGGAGATCGAGACCATCCTGGCCAACACAGTGAAAACCCGTCTCTACTAAAAATACAAAAAAATTAGCCGGGCGTGGTGGCGGGCGCCTGTAGTCCCAGCTACTCAGGAGGCTGAGGCAGGAGAATAGCGTGAACCCAGGAGGCGGAGCTTGCAGTGAGCTGAGATCATGCCACTGCGCTCCAGCCTGGGCGACAGAGCGAGACTCCACCTCAGAAAAAAAAAAAAAAAAAAAAAAAAAAAAATTTGCAGGGATTTTTGTGTTCTACCCCCCTTTGTTTCATTTTTCTCGTGCACTTAGGTAGGAAAAAAAAATCATTGGCTAAGTTAATCAAGGGAACCCAAGAGCAAAGCCAATATTTTTAGTAAAAACGAGATCCTTAATTTCTGAAGAACTGAGTTCTTTCTGGCTTATACATGCATAAATAAGTGTTAGGCCCCAGAAGCAGTGAAGTCTTACAGTAATGGTGAGATCTTACTAAATATAACTTACAATAGAACATTCCAAATGAACAACGCAGTGAAATGCATTTAAAACAATGAGGCTCCCAAATTAGTCTCATCTATGGATGCCTATCGATATGCAGAAACTTCTAAAAAGATTTCAATATTTTTATTTAAAGCACACATATTTTACTCTGGCCACAATGGAAAATACTAGAATTCAGGTCCCCCATAAAACTGGTTGGGCAGCAACTTGCAAAATTCAGATAATTTTGCCTGTGGTTCCATTATTTTCCTTTGTGATGCAGTTTGGCCCCTGGAACTATGGTGTGGTAAGCAGGGTCACTGGGGCTACTCAGGGAAGGGGAACCCAGAAACCTGACAAGCCAGCAAAAGAGCAAGAATTTCTTACCAGATTTCTCGCCTCTCTCTGTGCAAACTGGTTAAATGAATGGTAAAAATCACTGTTTATCTCCTCTGTAAAGTTTTAATTAATACAAAAAAAGGATTCTGAGGCTATTCTTAAGCTGTAGCAAATTTGGTGTCCTTGTCTTTCTGTATGGTTCTGTTATAAAGAGTACTTTAGGAATAGAACATAGGCTTAGGACCCCACAAGCTCACTATTCAAGACGGCCCAGCAAGCTGGTCAATAACAAACTTTGCTGCAGTTCCCTGAAACAAACAAAAAAACTGCCTGAGGTCTCCATCTTGTTTTGTCCTTGGGAGCTTAACCTTGTAACCATGTGGTGGTACCTTCTCTTAGTCTCCGCCTTCCAGGGAAAAGGAATTTTGGGGTTCATGTCATAGCTAGATCCGAAAATTATCTTGAGCAGTTAAAAGGCTTTGCAAACTCAAAATCGACTGCTCTAGACTTCTGGGAAGAACAATGGAAGCTATCCAATATAGCTCAGTAGCTAAGGCCTTGTCTTTTTACAATGGTGGCCTGAGTTCAATTCCTGGCTTAAAGAATGAGTCCCTTCTGGTTTGATATCTGTATGACACTTACCATTTGTTGATTCTCTTCCCCTCCATAAACTGTATTACATTTTTCTTTCTCTGAGCAAGAAATATTGGCTGTTCAGCCTGGCTAAAGTGGGGTAATAAGAAATTTAAAAGGACTTTTATAAAGAGGGCTATAGTTAAAAGTCAGCTTAATTAAAAGTGGATATTCAAGCTCTAACAGCCTGGGACTCCTTGGGAAAAGCAGAGGAGGCACCACACACCATGTTTTGAGAAAAACCTCTGTTTTCCTCAAGAAACCTCAGGAATTAAAAGTGGATAGATCCCTCTCAAAATCTAAGGCTCTGTTCTGTTTTGTATTGCCTTATCTGATGTTTTTGACTTTGGGGAGTATCAGAAATGACTTTGCATTACAAGACAGCTTTGGTGTGTAATAACCAAGTAGGAAATATACTTTTAGGGATAGCTAATGGCAGTTATGGGGAGATACTCAGCTCTGCACATTTGGATCAGAGAAGCATGCTCTTGGCCACCTAGAAGTTATGGAAATGTCCCCACACACCACTAAGAGAGAAGACACCCATGGGAGCTGGGCTGATTCCCCCTTTATGGGATCCAGGATCTGATATAAAAATGAGAATGAGACCCTTAATTTCTGGAGATCTATTTTGACTTCCAGCTGTACCTGCTTATTATATTAGTCTGTAGAAACTGCATGTTCCTGGCCCTGTTCCTCCAAGGACTCCACCCTAAAGCCAGTAATCCGATTAAAACCCTTAAAAATTGGCAAATAAAAAATCTTACAACTACTGAATCTTCTTCTGTCTGTCTATCTGTATGGTTATGTATGTGTTCTGTGTGTGATGTTTCTATAAAACAGCTCTAATTAATTGGCTTGAAGAAAAATAAGAGCTTAAATCAAATATTTGAAAGAAGAAACTGTAAAGCTTTTTAGTTCACATAACTTTAGTAATCTTTGGGAAATAAAAAATGTTAAAGATTATTGGTAAAATAAAGACATTTGTTCTTAATCAGGCAGGTCAGATATTAGGTTTGCTAAATGCTTTAAGGTCATAAACTGCTTTGACTTTTGAAAATTGTTCAATTTACCTACCTTGGAAATGACAGATTCTAGATAAGGCCTGGGGAAATGTGGAATTAGCCACGCCCTCTAGCTATGCAAAGAAGTTTATAAAGAAAAGAGATTTTATATAAGAAAGGATCCTGTACGGTAAATTCTTGTCCTAAACTAAAATAACTGGTTGGTTAAAAACAGGGACGCTTAGGACAAGTCAGAAAGTCCAAGTATGACGTAGGTGGTCTGTGTAAGTCATGAAAGGAAATTTATGCACCAAAGGTAAAAGTTGCTAAGAGTTACTATTATAACATGTAATTGAGACTACTGAAATAACAGTTTTACATGCAAGGTGTATAAGGAAAGTAAAATTTGTTTTTGGTAAAAAAAAATTATAAGAAAGCATGAGAATGTAAATTTTTGCCTAGTGTAGAGGGTTAACGGATTGTTTTAAATTAGATAAGACAGAGCTAAAGGTTGAGCAAGTTGTGGAAGGTTTGTAAAAATTAATTGTAAAAGAGATTCTGTGTGTAAACATATTGGCTACAGTTAAAGGGGTATTATTCAGTTTTTATGTAAAGTGAACATTAAAAAAAAAGCACAATAGGTTTTTCTTAGAGCACTGATCTGCTCTTTAACAAAAATTCTAAATAAAGGGTTATAAAAGGTTTGTAAGAATCTCACCTTATGGCCAAACTGATTAAGATTGATAAATTTGTCTATAAAGTTTTATTAAAAATTGGGGTTGACATTAATAGCAGACTTATGAAAGGGTGAAATTTGGCTCTCCCTGAACAAGATTTTCATGTAATATTAAAGCATAACAAAAAATTTTTGTTTCCCTTTTGAATAAACTAGGGAAAAAAGAAGGGAAAGACAAAAGACAGACAGTTTGGAAAGCTAAGTCTCCCCTCTATCAATGAGTAAAAGGCTTTTGCCTTTTTAAAAATTCTTTATCATTTTGGCTAAATGAATGACTATGGTGACCAGTAATTCTATTTCATAATATCAAGTGTTTAAACCTCTAACATATTTGATAGGCTTCCTAAAATCAAATTTCTGCTTCAAAATTATCTTTTCTGACCTCTAACTTTGTGATGCTACAGAGGGCCCCTGAAGAATCCAAAAGACAGGTAAACAGGATTATCTGACATGTTATTTGGGAAGCATTGTAAAAATAAAAAATAATGCTTAACCTTCTTTAGGTTATATTTTAGTGTATGTCATCAATATGTTCCAGTATTGCATGGGATTTCTAAAACTCTAATATGTCTAAGTAATGCTATCAATCATAATTATGGTTATTATGTTATTATAGACCACAGAAATTGTCCTTGTCAGCTGTGTTTTTAACCATGACTATTTAAAGTCACTTCCAGTTAATTGCTTAATGCTGCTGCAGTTTTTGAAAACTTCACAAGCACACAAAATCCTAGAATATGGTGTCCTTTAGGAGGTTCATGAAAGGATGGGAAGAACCCTGAAAAGCACTCTTGAATACAGGTTCCTGTTAACATAAGTCAAATTACCTATGATAACCCATCAGTTAGTTATCAGTGCTATACACCTAAATTGGAAAAAACAACTGGTATTCAAGATGACATAAGTCCAATGTCAAGCACGGACTCTTGGAGAACCAGAATAGCCACCTTGTCCTTCCTGAGTCCTTAAAGTTTTTGTTATTAAAAGTTATGCATTCCAAAACATCACAGAAAAGAGAAAATAATTCAAATTAAATATTGCTGTGGTAACTTATAACTTGCTAAAATAGTTTATAACCAATGTTTGGTTTGTCAAACCCATATTCATGGGAAAATAATCAAAGCTTCAGCTACATTTGGTTACCTGATGGTAACCAGATGGTTGGGCCACTTAAACATTTTATAAAGGGATTTCATTCAATTGTCATTTTCAATGCATGCTTTCTGGTTGTAAAAAAGCTCTCCCATCCAAGTGGGCTGACGTTATAATGTAGATTATTATGCTACAGTGTATTTTCACCAGGTAAAGAAAGCTTTTTATGGTTCACTGAGGACAGTCAACCCCTTCTGTTGGGAATAGGCCCCCAAATCTGCCATAAACGGGCCCCAAAACTGCCCATAAACAAAATCTCTGCAGCACTGTGACATGTCTTGAGACGGCCATGATGCCCACACTGGAAGGTTGTGGGTTTACTGGAATGAGGGCAAGGAACACCAGGCACACCCAGGGTGGAAAACCGCTTAAAGGCATTCTTAAACCACAAACAATAGCATGAGCAATCTGTGCCTTAAGGACATGCTCCTGCTGCAGATAACTAGCCAGGGCCCATCCCTTTACTTCGGCCCATCCCTTTGTTTCCCGTAAGGAATACTTTTAGTTAATCTATAATCTATAGAAACAATGCTTATCACTCCTTGCTCTCAATAAGTACGTGGGTAAATCTCTGTTCGAGGCTCTCAGCTCTGAAGGCTGTGAGACCCCTGATTTCCCACTCCACACCTCTATATTTCTGTGTGTGTGTCTTTAATTCCTCTAGTGCCCCTGAGTTAGGGTCTCCCTGACTGAGCTGGTCTTGGCACCCTTCTGTCTAGAACCCAAAGACTGGATATTCTGAAAACATCAGAGAAACACTGCCCATACCATGCACACTGCAACAAAACTTTGGAACCTTGAACCTTGGGTTCATAATCTCACAACTGGGAAAGATTCCTCCACACTCTTGGAACTGTACACCCATTTGGACCCTTAAGGTAAAGCTAACCAGGGAAGTTTCTCCCTAGAAGAAGATGGCATCTTTTCCCAAGATGACAGCTTTTCCCAAGATCACAAATCAAGACTTCTCTACTATCACGACACTCTTATCTTTGAATGTTTTTTCCTTGTTTATGCCTCTATGAACAATAGAAATAAAAAGGGGGTCTCTTGTGTGCACTTTGGGTATACTTTTATTTAAGAAGGATTTTGCAGCCAGTCTTATATATAGATAACCTTATGCCTTGACAGATAAAAAATGAAGGCCCAATGTACATGATAAACTTTAATGGTATATACGTTGCCTCATAATCAGTCAGAAACAGAACATTGGTTCATTCCTCTTAACCCACATCACAGGTTAAAAAGAACATTGCCAGGAGGCCTTCATACTTCTAGAAGGGCATCATTTGTTAGGTCCTTTTTCCATGGTTTGGAGTAAAAACGGCAATGATTAGAAGTGTATCCTTAATGATAGGCTCTATAGCAAATTCTACTGTAATGTGTATAGTTACACAACAGACTTTAAATTCTCTTATGAAAGTTATGCTAAATAACACAATTGGCTACACAGAAAAGTATCTCTGCAGCTGCTGGCATTTGTGGTCTAGGAGAAATACATCAAACGTAGATTATAGAGATTCAGTTTTAGGGGATTAACGGAGAGACTGCTTAGTTAAGTGAGGAGACTCTTTAGCTCATTCTTTAATCTATTTGATTTTAGGTGATTTGATTTATGGGGACCCTGGGTAAGGAGCATACTCCAAACTCTTCATATTGTCCTCCTGATAGTCATAATAATAGTCTCCCTGGTGCGCTATATTGTCTCAAAGGTTTTAAATGTTTACAAGTCAGCCATCTCTAAAATGTCAAATGGTCTCTCTTCAACTGGAATGACAAGAGCTGAAAGAAATGTGTGACCATGAGGACACCATAACCTATGACTGACATGCTGAGACCAGAAAGCCAAAATGATGGTAACTGAGAGTGGCACTAATGCTGTAAGTTTTGGTCACACTCTCACCTAAGTGAGAACCTGACTAAAAAGAGGAAATTTTTTTAAACAAATTTATGGGTGGCCATTGTTTTGGACTGAGCTCACGCGCTAGGCCCCAACAGACCAAAAAAATGGAGCTGCTTGTGCTAAATGGGACAATAAAACTAAGACTTTAAGGAAACACACAAATCCTAGAACAGACCAGGTTTTGTTTTCCTCCTGTTAACAAGACATTCCAACATCAGGAGGTACCTTCTACTCACTCCTTGTTCCTACCTTTGCAAAACTCACTGTTCTACTGTTTCCCAGTGGGTTTCAAGACCAAATAAGTACATTTACGATAGTGACAGTGACATTAATGATTACAGTTTTGGTCAATCTCTCAAAATTGAGAAAATAACCAAAAGGGGGGAATTGGTAAAGTGAACTAAATGTGGTCTGAGAAGGACTCTGCTATATTTGAGTCCTTGTGGACAAACTGCAACCTAACTTAATAGGTAGACAACACTGAAAACCTAATTTAGGAGTATGCTCCTATAACAATAGCTGAGTCTTGACCAATCCCAGGGGCCATACTTCACTCTTACACTGCTGAGTGCTCAAACTGTGTTCAAATAAGGCAAACGCGGAGCTGTAACTAATCCAGTTGTTCCTGTTCCCATTTCCAATTTCTGTACTTCCTTTCCCTTTTTTTGGTCTATAAATATTCTTCCACCACATGGCTGCACTGGAGTCTCTCAGAATCTACTGTGATTCTGGGGGCTGCCTGATTCATGAATCGCTCATTGCTCAATTAAACTCCTTTAAATTTAATTTGGCTGAAGTTTTTCTTTTAATACACTATAAACGTAATTTGATGATATAGATAATGTCTGTTCATAAAGGTATGTTGTACACTATGTAATTCATAATTTCCAGGTTCTATTTACTGTTCAGGACAATCAGATATTATATTTACATAAGCTTTTGCCAATAAACATTCTTTGAATGCCATTTATCATAAGGTCTCATTTGATAACTCAAAGTGTCTTTTTTCACTTGAATACCAGGTCAGCATCACAGCAGTTATTTAAATCTGCACTGAATAAGTATCAAGTCAATCACTGCTGAAATCAAGACTCAAAAAAAAAGCTACTCTGAAGACATACTACTGCATTCCTATAAATAACAGTAACAAAAAATCTTATTAAAATGACAAAATTCCCAAAATATCCCCAATAGATACAAGAATATGTTGTTTTTGTAGTTTGGCAAGCCTATTCTACCATGTGTGATGATTCAACTCACACTTTATTCTTTTCAAGCCCCTGCAAAACCTATTTCAAAAAACGCAGCATATGTAATATGACCTTCTCTCAACACAAAACCAAAAGAAAAAGTGGGCACTGGAATTGTATAGCAAGTATAGTTACACAGTAGTTATTTATGTAAATAGATTCCACATTTTCAAAATCATGCATTCCTATTAATTAGTTAAAAAAATGGGAGGGCACATACATATACATCTATTTATTTATAAGTCATACATATTTACTACTTTAAGTATATACAATAAATACTAGTGAAGTGTGAACCTCCAAAATATGAGACAGGTCTCAGTCAGTTTAGGAAGTTTATTTTGCCAAAGTTAAGGACGCGTGCCCAGGACACAGCCTCAGGAGGTCCTAACAACATGTACCTAAGGTGGTTAGAGCACAAGTTGGTTTTTATATATTTTAGGGAAACATAAGACATCAATCAACATATGTAAGATCAGCATTGGTTTGGTGGGTCGGGAAAGGCAGGACAACTAGAAGTGGGTGGGGGTGAGGGGGCTTCCAGGTCACAGGTAGATAAGACACAAATGGTTGCATTCTTTTGAGTTTCTGATTAGCCTTTCCAAAGGTGGCAATCAGATACAGATTTATCTCAGTGAGCAGAGGGGTGACTTTGAATAGAATGGGAGGCAGGTTTGCCCTAAGCAGTTCCCAGCTTGACTTTTCCCTTTAGCTTAAGTGATTTTGGGGCCCCAAGATTTATTTTCCTTTCACAGAAGCATCATTTCTTTCTTCTTTCCTAGATAAAAACAAAGAAAACTGCTAATATTTTCTTCCCTTACCACTTTTTGGTTATTTCATCTAAATAGAATATCTGGATCATGCCTACATGATATTTTTAAGATCATCATCAATATAAAAGTGAAATTTTAAAACTTCTCAAAAAAGGTAGTCAGGAAGCCCAATCTGATAAACATATATGAAGGGGAAAATAGCCTAAAATAATAAATAATTTCCCATTATTATGTTGCCCAAACACTGAAAAACCAGGTAAGCCCTTTATCAGGGCTGCTAGGCCATTCTTTACCTGCCTCCCTGAAATTCCACTGCAGCCCAATCATGAACTAGTGACCAGTAGGTAAAAAAAAAATACACATTTCAAATCGATGAACAGTCTTTCACAGTCCTGGACCATTAGAGTGTGAAATTTCAAACAACACAACTTTTCATTTGTAATAAACTGGTATTACCTTAATAAAAAATTTTCACGGAATGAAATTTCAATAAATTGTATTGGATAAAATGTTTTTAAACTGTTCTCTTAAAAATGTTATATATAATAATATAATAATATATAATGTTTTCCACGGCCATGCCTAATCACATACTACCTTAGAGCATTGTTTAGCTACTAGAGCTAAGATCTCCAGGCTTATCTTCCAGAAAAGCATCATCCCAAGCTAGAATAGTAACTGAAATTCACACAGCAGGAAATATGAGGGTCACAGGAATCTTTGATGCCCTCTTAAATTTCTGGGTTTCTGCCTCATAGGTGTTGCTTTTCCTCCTGACATAAATTATTAAGGATACTCTGTAGATTATTGGTTCTACAGCAATGTATTAGGCCAAGCAAATTCAACAAGTCAAGCTAATTAGTAGCTTAATGCCAGGGTAAATTACCTTTTGGTTTTTCTTCCTCCTCCCTTCCCATATCTTGAGGAATCTTCAAGTTAATAACTCTACTACCAATGCACTGTGAAATTCATCGTAATAAATCTACTAACCACAGATGCTTGACCATCAAGATTTTCTGAATTACTTTCAATTTGCCAAATGTTGAACAATTAGCATTCTTTGATACATGATTCCAGGTATTTTGTACTCATATTATCAGAAATAAAAACTGAAAAAACTGCACTGCAGACAATTACTGACAGTAAGACTCATCAGTAAGCAGACATGTTATCATAGAGACAAATTACATGAGGGTAGAGCTAGCTAGCTATAGGCTCATATATTTAAAGTTACATGTGGTTGAGTATAACGAAGATAATAGCTAACATTTATTGAGCACTCCTGTGATGGTTACAACTGAGTGTCAACTTGATTGGACTGTGAAAGGGCAGGAAGCATCCAGCAGGGGAGAAAGATGCAGTATTGGAGGCTAGGCCAGGCTAGTCTTTTCACATTATTCTGCCTTCTTTATATTCTAGCCATACTGGCAGCTGCTTAGATGGTGCCCACCCAAACTAAGGGTGGGTCTGCCTTTCCCAGCCTCAAATGTTAACTCAAAAGTTAAACCAAAGGGTTAATCTCTGGAAACACCCTCACAGACACACTCAGGATCAATCTATCTATCTATCTATCTATCTATCTATCTATCTATACACACACACACACACACACATATATATGTGAGTTTATTAAGTGTTATATATATTTGCATACTATTAGTTCTATCCCTCTAGAGAACCTTGACTACTATAGATTTTGGTACGAGGAGTGATCCTAGAGGAACAGAATATTAAGGATGGAGTTCTTTCATTGGTTTTGGGGTTTCTGGAGTTGGCTGCTTAATATGATTAGTCCCCAAAATGCTAAGGACTCTACTTCTAACAGTATGGAGAACACTGATAGTCCTTGGCATAAACTATTGTGACAGTTATGCAAAATAAATTCATTTGACACACCTGATTCCCTGCTCATGAGAGGCAAGGAGTTTAGTAACTCTATACATAATACCTTTGACCATATCTGGAGAACCAAGGAACATAATGAAGCTGGTTGGTTGCTCCTAAGCTTGGTGGACAAAGTGATGAAAAAATGATGAACTCACGGATTCTGTCTCCCGGCTTCAGATACTGAGCCTCCCATCTGCTAAGATTGCCCTAACTGAGAGTCTTATCTCCTGTAGAGAAAGAGCTGAAATTGTGGAAAACAGACACAAGTTCTTATCAGGCAAGTGGCTGACCTGTAATGAAAAATGCATGCACAGCCTCGCCAGGTGTCTATTGTTAAAGTGAGGGCATTGATTGGAAAAGAATGAGACTCTGCAACTTGGAATGGGAACATATGGAGGACCCAGATGAAGCTGGGGACACTGAGTTTGTAAACTCTGATGAACCTTTTTTGCCAGAAGAAACAGCTTCCCCATCCCCAGCAGTGGCAACATCCCCTCTCCGACCCATGCTGCCATAAGCCTTTCCACCTTTGTCTGAGGAGATAAATCCTGTACTGCCTGAGGCAACAGTAATGGCCTCCCCTGAGGCAGCTGTCAGGCAAAATAATGTTGACTCTCCTCAGGAGCCACCTCCAACACCCCTGTTTGCTTTCAGATCTATAACAAAAGTCCTGGCAGGCCCCTACAGGTGAGGTTGAGAGTGTGACCCATGAGGAGGTGCACTACACTTGAATTGCTTGAGTTTTCTAATTTTTATAAACAGAAATCTGGAGAACAGGCATGGGAATGGATATTAAGGGTGTAGGATAATGGTTGAAGGAACATAGATCAGGCTGAATTTATTGATTTGGGCCCACTAAGTAGGGACTCTCCATTTAATGTTGCAGCTCGGGGTGGGGGGGAGTTCTAATCGTTTATTTGCTTGATTAGCTGAAATATGGATTAAAAGATGGCCCACTGTGAGAGGTGGAAATGCCTGATCTCCCTTGGTTTAATGTAGAGGAAGGGACCCAAAGGATTAGGGAGATTGGGATAGTGGGGTGGATTAGTCACTTTAGACCTACTCATCCCAGCAGGGAGGATCCAGAAGATATATCCTTGACCAATGCCTTGCGAAATAGATTTGTGAGGGCAGCAACTGCATTTTTGAAGAGCCCTGTTATTGCTCTTCTCTGTATGTCAGATCTAACAGTGGGAACCGCAGTTGCTCAACTACAAAATTTAAATACAGTGGAAATAATTGGATCCCAAGGTGGCACGGGCCAAGTGGCATCACTCAACTGTCAAAGGCAAGGTAGGCATAGCTACTCTAATGGACAGCAAAGGCAAAGCGGAAATCAGAATATTCTAACTTGTGTAGAGCTCTGGCACTGGCTAATTAATCACAGTGTTCCTAGAAGTGAAACTGACAGGAAGCCTACTGCATTCCTACTTAATTTATACAAGCAGAAAACTTCAAGGTCAAATGGACAAAAGACTAATTTGAATTACAAAAACAGAGAATCATAGCCCCTCAATCAATTTGCAGACTTGAGCCAGTTTACAGATCCACAATCCCTGGGATGAAGGGGAGGCCAGGTCCCCTTGAGGAAGGACCTCACTACATAACCAACAGCTTATGCAGTGAATCTTTCTCCCATCCTTCCCCCAAGGAAACCTCCAGCCCTTTACCCGGGTAACTGTGCATTGCGGAAAGGGAAATGATCAGACATTTCAGGAACTACTGGACACTGGCTCTGAGCTGACATTGATTCCAAGGGACTCAAAACATCATTGTGATCCTCCAGTTAAAAGTAGGGGCTCATGGAGGACAGGTAATTAATGGGGTTTTAGCTCAGGTCCAACTTAAATTGTGTCCAGTGGATCCCCACACTCATCTTGTGGTCATTTCCCCAGTGCCAGAATGCATAATTGGCACAGACATTCTTAACAGCTGGCAGAGCCCCCACATTGGCTCCTTGACTGGTAGGCTGAGCACTATTACGGTGGGAAAGACCAAATGGAAGCCATTAGAGCTGCCTCTACCTATAAAAATAGTAAAGCAAAAACAGTATCACATCCTGGAGGGACTGTGGAGATCAGTGCCACCATCAAGGACTTGAAAGATGCAGGGGTGGTGAGTCCTACCACATCCCTGTTCAACTCTCCCATTTGGCCTGGGCAGAAGACAGATGGATCTTGGAGAATGACAGTGGATTATCATAAACTTAACCAAGTAGCGACTCCAATTGCAGCTGCTGTTCCAGATGTGGTTTCATTGCTTGAGCAAATTAACACATCTCCTGGTACCTGGTATGTAGCCATTGATTCAGCAAATACCTTTTTTTCCATGCCTGTCTATAAGGCCCACCAGAAGCAACTTGCCTTCAGCTGGCAAGGCCAGCAATATACATTTACTGTCCTGCCTCAGGGGTATATCAACTCTCTAGTTTTGTGTCATAATCTTATTCAGAGAGACCTTGATCGCTTTTTGCTTCCATAATATATCACCCTGGTACATTACATTGATGACATTATGCTGATTGGATCCAGTGAGCAAGAACTGGCAAACACACTAGACTTATTGGTGAGACATTTGCATGCCAGAGGATGGGAAATAAATCCAACTAAAATTCAGGGAACTTCTACCTCATTAAAATTTCTAGGGATCCAGTGGTGTGGGGCCTGTCAAAATATTATTTCTAAGGTGAAGGATAAGTTGCTGCATTTGGCCCCTCCTACCACCAAGAAAGAGGCACAATGCCTAGTGGGCCTATTTGGATTTCGGAGGCAACACATTCCTCACTGGGGTGTGTAACTCTGCCCCATTTATCGAGTGACCTGAAAGGCTGCCAGTTTTGAGTGGGGTCCAGAACAGGAGAAGGCTCTGCAACAGATCCAGGCTGCTGGGCAAGCTGCTGTGCCACTTGGGCCATATGACCCAGCAGATCCAATGGTACTTGAGGTATCAGTGGCAAGTAGGGATGCTGTTTGGAGCCTTTGGCAGGCCCTCATACGTGAACCACAGCGGAGACCTCTAGGATTTTGGAGCAAGGCCCTGCCATCTTCTGCAGATAACTGCTCTCTTTTTGAGAGATAGCTCTTGGCCTGTTACTGGGCTTTGGTGGAAACTGAACATTTGACTATGCGTCATCAAGTCACCATGTGACCTGAACCGCCTATCATGAACTGGGTGCTTTCTGACCCACCCAGCCATAAAGTGGGTCGTGCACAGCAGCATTCCATCATCAAATGGAAGTGGTATATATGTGATCAGGCTCGACCAGGTCCTGAAGGCACAAGTTAGTTACATGAAGAAGTGGCTCAAATGCCCACGGTCTCCACTCTTGCCACCCTGCCTTCTCTCCCCAAGCCTCCATGGATGGCCTCATGGGGAGTTCCCTATGATCAGCTGATGGAGGAAGAGAAGACGAGGGCCTGATTCACAGATGGTTCTGCACAATATGCAGGCACCACCTGAAAGTGGACAGCTGCAGCACTACTGCCCATCTAGGACATCCCTGAAGGACAGCGGTGAAGGGAAATCTTCCCAGTGGGCAGAACTTCGAGCAGTGCACCTGGTTGTGCACTTTGCATGGAAGGAGAAATGGTCCGATGTGTGATTATATACTGATTCATGGGCTGTAGCCAATGATCTGGCTGGATGGTCAGGGACTTGGAAGAAGCATGACTGGAAAATTGGTGACAAAGAAATTTGGGGAAGAGGTATGTGGATGGACCTGAGGGGTCAAAAATGTGAAGGTATTTGTATCCCATGTGACAGCTCAGCAATGGGTGACCTCAGCAGAGGATTTTAACAATCAAGTAGATATGATGACCCAAGGCTGACCTGGTTATGGCCACTGCTGAGTGCCCAATTTGCCAGCAGGAGAGACCAACACTAAGCCCTCAATATGGCACCATTCCTTGGCGTGATTAGGCAACTACCTGGTGGCAGGTTGATTATATTGAACCTCTTCCATCATGAAAAGGGCAGTGGTTTGTCCCCACTGGAATAGACACTTACTCTGGATATGGGTTTGCCTATCCTGCATGCAATGCTTCTGCCAAGACTACCATCTGTGGACTCATGAATGCCTTATCCACCGTCATGGTATTTCACACATCGTTGCCTCTGAACAATGCACTCACTTTACAGCTAAAGAAGTGCGGCAGTGGGCTCGTGCTCATGGAATTCACTGTTCTTACCATGTTCCCCATCATCCTCAAGCAGGTGGATTGATAGAACAGTGGAATGGCCTTTTGAAGTCACAATTAAAACACCAACTAGGTGGCAGAGTTCTCCCAAAGGCCATGTATGCTCTGAATCAGCATCCAATATATGGTACTGTTTCTCCCATAGCCAGGATTCACAGGTCCAGGAATCAAGGGGTAGATGTGGAAGTGGCACCACTCACCATCACCCCTAGTGATCCACTAGCAAAATTTTTGCTGCCTGTTCCTGCAACATTATGCTCTTCTGGCCTAGAGGTCTTACCTCCAGAAGGAGGAATGCTGCCACCAACAGACACAACAACCATTCCATTAAACTAGAAGTTAAGATTGCCACCTGGACACTTTGGGCTCCTCCTACCTTTAAGTCAACAGGCTAATAAGGGAGTTACAGTGTTGGCTGGTGTGACTGACCCAGACTATCAAGATGAAATCAGTCCACTACTCCACAATGGAGGTAAGAAAGAGTATGCATGGAATACAGAAGATCCATTAGGGCATTTCTTAGTATTATCACGCCCTGTGATTAAGGTCAGTGGGAAACTACAACAGCCCAATCCAGGCAGGAGTACAAATGGCCCAGACGCTTCAGGAATGAAGGTGTGGGTCACCGGTTGCGGGAAGTCAGGGACCCCAAACAGAGGGACTGGCTGAAGCCATGGCAGAAGAACGTGGATTGTGAAGATTTTATGAACATTTATTAGTTCCCCAAATTAATACTTTTATAATTTCTCATGCCTGTCTTTACTGCAGTCTCTAAACATAAATTGTAAAGATTTCATGGACACTTATCACTTCCCCAATGAATACCCTTGTGATTTCCTATGCGTGTCTTTACTTTAATCTCTTAATCCTGTCAGCCGAGGAGGATGTATGTCACCTCAGGACCCTGTAATAATTGCATTAACTGCACAATTGTACAGCATGTGTGTTTGAGCAATATGAAATGTGGGCACCTTGAAAAAAGAACAGGATAACAGCAAATGTTCAGGGAATAAGAGAGATAACCTTAAACTCTGACCGCTGGTGAGCTGGACAGAACAGAGCCATATTTCTCTTCTTTCAAAAGCAAATGGGAGAAATATCGCTGAATTCTTTTTCTCAGCATGAAACATCCCTGAGAAAGAGAATATGCGCCTGGAGGTATAGGCTTATAAGCAGCCCCCCGAGGTGTGCCTGTCTCTTATAGTCGAAACTGCAGAGATGAAATATATTCCAGTCTCCCATAGCACTCCCAGGCTTATTAGGAAGAGGAAATTCCCACCTAATAAATTTGGTCAGACCAGTTGATCTCAAAACCCTGTCTCCTGATAAGATGTTATCAATGACAATGGTGCCTGAAACTTCATTAGCATTTTAATTTCACCTCAGTCCTGTGGTCCTGTGATCTCGCCCTGCCTCCACTTGCCTTGTGATATTCTATTACCCTGTTAAGTACTTGATGTCTGTCACCCACACCTATTCGCACACTCCCTCTCCTTTTGAAAATCCCTAATAAAAACTTGCTGGTTTTTGTGGCTTGTGGGGCATCACAGATCCTACCAACATGTGACGTCTTCCCCGGATGCCCAGCTTTAAAATTTCTCTCTTTTGTACTCTGTCCCTTTATTTCTCAAGCTGGCTGACGCTTAGGAAAAATAGAAAAGAACCTACGTGATTATCAGGGCAGGTTCCCCGATAGTCACCCAACTAGGAAAAAAACCAAGACCTGCTAAGGTGCTTGCTGAAGGCAAAAGGAATACAGGATGTATAGTAAAAGAAAGTAGTCATCTATACCAGCTATGATCATGTGACCAGCTGCAGAAATGGGAACTGTAAGTGTCATGAGTATTTCCTCCCTCTTTTGTTAAAAACATGTTTGTGCATGTATACATTTGTACTTAGAAAATATCTTCAGTTTATTTCCTTTTTCCTTTATCATATGACATAAGATTTATTGACTTCATATCAGCACTTAAGTATTCTTAACTTTATACAATAGTACGTTTGGGTTTGGGATTGATGTGTTTCCAGTTGTACGAAGGATAGTTGTATTATGTTAGGCAAAATTATGACCTTATTATTGTCTTTATTTGAAGATTACATACAATCTCAGATGTGTATGGGTTAAAGTTGACAAGCGGTAGACTTGTGATGGTTACTGAGTGTCAACTTCATTGCATTGAAAGATGCAAAGTATTGGTCCTGGGTGTGTCTGTGAGGGTGTTGCCAAAAGAGATTAACATTTGAGTCAGTGGGCTGGGAAAGACAGATCCACCCTTAACCCGGGTTAGTACCATCTAATCAGCTGCCAGGGTGGCTAGAATATAAAGCAGGCAGAAAAACATGAAAGACTAGTCTGGCCTAGGCTCCCAGCTGACATCTTTCTCCCATGTTGGATACTTCCTGCACTAAAACATTGGACTCCAAGTTTCAGTTTTGGGACTTGGACTGGTTCTCCTTGCTCCTCAGCTTGCAGACAGCCTATCGTGGGACCTTGTGATTGTGCGAGTTAACACTTAATAAACTCATATATATATATACACACACACACAGACACACACATATAGATATACAGATATACATATATGTATATACGTATATGTATATCCAATTAGTTCTGTCTCTCTAGAGAACCCTAATACAACTCGGTATGTCTCAAGTATTGCAGTCATAAAATAAGGACATTACAAGCATTATCTCATACACTATTGTTACTATCATCTATATGTTACTATCATCTCCATTTTACAGGTTATGTGATGGAAGCACACACATGCCCCAGGTCAGATAGCTAGCAAGTAGTGGAGTTTGAATTCAAACCCAGATTTGTCTGACATGAACGTCTGCTTTTAATAACTTTGCATTATGCTGAAACTAAGGGAACTGCCATTTGAAACCATTTAATAGCCAGGCATAGTGGCTCATGCCTGTAATCTTGACAGTTTGGGAAGCTGAGACGGGAGGATCGTTTGAGGCCAGGAGTTCAAGACCAGCCTGGGTCACTTGGTGAGACTCCATCTCTACCAAAAAAAAAAAAAAAAAAAAAAAAAAATTAGCTGATTGTGATATCGCATGGCTGTAGTCCTAGCTACTCAGGAGGCCGAGGCGGGAGGACTGCCTAAACCCAGGAGATCGAAGTTACAGTGAACTACGATCATGCCATTGCACTTTAGCCTGTGCAACAGAGCAAGACCTTGTCTCAAAAAAGAGAAAAAGAGAAAGAAAAAAGGATTTAATAATATGTTTTTGTCTTAAGTTGATAATGGACTCTGATGATTAGGTTAGATACATGACCTCATCATTGCTGTTTAATATTTATGGCACATAATTAAAATAAAACAGGCTCTTGAAATTCTAAATCGAACCATCCAGAAACCTTAGTAAAAATTCTCAAAGAACAGCACTAGAGCATATAATTTCACCTGTAAATGTAGTAAGATACAAACAAAAATCTCAGTGCCTCAATTGTAAAACTAAGATAACAGAACTTCAAAGAGATAAAGAGGCTAATATTCTAGACAGTCTCCAATTAATTCCCCAAAGCCCCTGACTCATTTCTACAGAAAGGTATTGGGGCTGCATCCCGCTGCTGGTTCTTAGCCATCAGTTCTTTTCAGCCACCAGGCCTGCCACTTTCACTCTCAACCATGTGTACTAGTAGCCTACACCTTAAATCTTCACGGCTTCACCTCTACCTCCAAATATTCCCCAACGTTAATCAGTCTTCCAACAGCAGGAGAGGTGGCAAACGGCACAGCCACCTCACCGTTCCCTTCCCCATTCCTCTCAGGATTAAAATCAGTACAGCGTTGACAAGTTCTCCATCTCTTTCTTTCTGTTTCCCATTGCTTAACTCCCCACTAACTAGTTTACTAACTTACTAAAGCACACGAACCTCAGGCTTATAATTCAAATCTGTGCATTACATTACCAAAATTACAAGTTACTATATTTCTGACCATTTTGGATGGCTCACAGAAATAGTCAAAATCAAAAGTGTTGTAGTCATGAATGTCACTGATCTAGTGTAACTTTTTTTGCTAACATGTATAGGACAAAATTTTTTAAAATCTTGATACATTGCATACAGTCTATCATAACTGAAACTATGTGCAATCTTTCACATATTCTCATGTTCAACAGAAATTTTACTTTTGTTATTTTTCCAATAATGATCTCTACTGACTTAGTCAGTCTCCCTAACTAAGCTACTATAATAAAAGTATTTTGGAACTTTGCTTAGCACCAAAAGATTTTAACAGTCTACATCTAACCTCTTTAGAGTGCTGCAAGCAATTGCCTAGAACTTGACCACATCTTGAATTATACATTTTGCCTAAAAAATGTATGCAAACATCACTAATATGCCTCTTATGATACATTTCTAGTGTCAAATGGCAACAAAATCAAAAGATCTTCTTAGTTTTCTCTAGGCGGAAAGCAAGATAACAAAGATATTCTTTTCATTAAAGAACTCATGTCTATTTTTCTTCTGAGGCATCACTTTTATCATTTTCTTAAAAATCTTTTGGCAATGGCCAGGCACAGTGGCTCATGCCTGTAATCCCATTACTTTGGGAGGCCAAGGTGGGTGGATCACCTGAGCCCAGGAGTTTGAGACCAGCCCAGGCAACATGGCAAAATCCTGTCTCTATAAAAAATACAAAAATTAGGCAGGCATGGTGATACCTGAGTAACCTCCCACTCATGCTCAGACCAAATTCTTAGAAACCATTAATATAAAACTCTGTGGAATATCTTTCCTCCAAAGAAATCAAATTCTATTCACAAATGTTAATTTCACTTGTCCCAACTACTCAGGAGGTTGAGGCGGGAGGACTGCTTGAGCCCAGGAGGTCCAGGCTGCAGTGAGCCGAGACTGCGCCACTGCATTCTAGCCTGAGATACAGAGCAGGACCCTGTCTCAAAAAAAAGAAAATCTTTTGGCAAGGACTAAACATAGGCACACAACACTAGTCGTGAAGAGTACTTTGCCACTGCTCTGCTCTTCGGTTTGATCATAAAAGCCAACTAAGACAAAAATTAAAGGGAAAAAATATAGAATGAGGACTGTCACAGATGAAATCAAATTAATTAGAAGATATTAACAAATCTCAATTAAGTGTAATTCAACAATACATATATTTTAAAAGCAATATAATGGTGTTCATTCTCATGAATTTGATTTAACTATTACACATTAAATTGTTCAGGCACTTACTTTATCAATATTTTAGATTCCACATTGCAATAAGATTATGGAAAAATAAAATTAAACTTTATGGAATAATGGAAACAAGATTACAGAATTAGCCACCAACCTTCATTTTCAGGGAGTAGAAGAAAAAATTGGTTTAAACCAGTTTTCTACCATATTGAATAATATGGTAGAGATGACCTGTGAACACATATTTTTAGTAGATAACCATATTAAAAATAAAAGAGAAGGCAGAGTTCTGGATAAGAAACTTTTAAAATTTCTTCCACTTCTAACATAGAAGTAGTGATTAAAATTTAGTCACAATATGCTAGAGTTAATGGGTATAGAGTACAGGATGGTGGAAATAAATACAGAATAAGTCTTAAAATACATTTAGGACTAAAATACGTTAGTCCTAAAAACAAGCTCTCTTAATAAGATCTTTCTTGATTGTCCTTTGCTTCTTTTCTTTAGATATCCTGTATGGTGAAAAGTTGACAGGTTCTGATTAATATAGGTTTTACTTTCTAAAAACATATCTGAATTTCATGATTTGAAGGCTTAGAGATGGATACCACTTTAAATATATAAGTTAACAGACAGATGTAAGGATTTAACATCAGAGCACCTTTTACTGAATTGAGTAACCTCCCACTCATGCTTTGGCCAAATTCTTAGAAACCATTACTATAAAACTCTGTGAAATATCTTTCCTCCAAAGAAAGCAAATTCTTTTCACAAATGTTAATTTATCCTTTTAATTGCTTTTAAAGAGATATAACATAACAGAGTAAGGACAGTTTCCATCAGACTGTTAGCTGACAGTGTGGCATGAGAGTGTGTGTGTGTGTGTGTGTGTGTGTGTGTTTCTCCCTAAGCTTTGTTCTTTCTGGTGACAACTCAGGTAGGAGGAAATGAGAATTACAATGGCTGAGCAGAATATCCACCTTTGCATAGAAGTCTCATGCCACACTGGAGTTTGTGCCTTATGTAGCAACTCCATATATATAGTTTTCAGGGTGTCTAACAGGAACAGACTCAATTACAAGAATCATTGCACTCAGGAAAGCCCGAAGATATGTCTTTCTCCTCAGGCAATCATCATTTATTCATCCCAGTCCAGTTGTAGTCATCTAATAAATAAGGGAACATTTTTACCATAAGCAACATTGCCTGCCTTTATCGTATTTCCAAGGGAACAAAGTTAGAAAGCAAACACAAGTCAAATTCTTACACAGAAGGAAAGGGCTTTGTTAACCCTTTTCTATATTTTAATATTTATTCTAGTTATTATTTTTAATTGCAAGGAATCACTAAAGCTAGATCAAGAAAGAAGGAAATACTATTCTGGACACAAGCCCTGGCAAAGATTTCATGACACAGATACCAACAGCAATTGCAACAAAAACAAAAATTGATAAATGGGACCTAATTAAAATAAAGAGCTTCTGCACAGGAAAAGAAACCATCAGCAGAGTAAACAATCTACAGACTGGGAAAAAATGTCTACAAACTATGCATCTGACAAAGGTCTAATATCCAGAATCTATAAGGAGCTTAAAAAAATTAACGAGTAAAAAATAAACAACCTTATTAAAAACTGGGCAAAGGACATGAACAGACACTTCTCAAAAGAAGACAAACAGCCAACAAACATAGGAAAAAATGCTCAACATCACTAATCATTACAGAAATGCAACTCAAAACCACAGTAAGATACCATCTCATGCCAGTCAGAATGACTATTATGAAAGTCAAAAAGTAACATGCTGGCAAAGTTGTGGAGAAAAGGGAATGTTTATAAACTGCTGGTGGGAATGTAAATTAATTCAGCCACTGTGGAAAGTAGTTTGGAGATTTCTCAAAGAACTTAAACTATTATTCAACCTAGCAATCCCACTGGGTACATATTCAAAGGAATATAAGTCATTCTACTTTGCTGTTATATAAGAGATATATAATATCAACCTAGGTGCCCATAAATAGTGGATTGGATAAAGAAAAATGTAGTACATAACACCATGAAATACTACACAGCCATAAAAAAAACACACAATTATGCCCTCTGCAGCAACATGGATGAAACTAGAGGCTATTATCCTAAGTGAATTAACACAGGAACAGAAAACCAAATGCCACATGTTCTCACTTATAAGTAGGAGCTAAACATTGGGTACACATGGACACAAAGAGGGAAACAATAGACACCAGAACCTATTTGTGGGTGGAGGGTGGGGGGAAGGTGGTGATCAAATAACTACCTATTAGGTACTATGTTTATTATCTGTGTGACAAAACAATTTGTACACCAAACCCTGTGATACACAATTTACCCATGTAACAAATCTGCATATGTACCTCCTGAACCTAAAACAAAAAGACTCGGTGACCTTCAGGTCATCAAGATTCTGGGCACTGAGAAAGGGAAAAAGAACAAAACCAACCTGATATTTCTGACTGGGAACCAGGTGGTGAAGTGGATGGAGAGAACTCATGAAACTGAAAAAGCACTGACTACTCTGCTTAAGTGTGGAGCAGAGGATCACGTGGAAGCAGTGAAAAAGCTCCAGAACTCCACCAAGCTCCTGCAGAAGAATAACCTGAATCTGCTCAGAGACCTGGCTGTGCATATTGCCCATAGCAGGAACAACCCAGACTGGTGAGGTGTGGTCATATTACACAGGAAGGAGGGTGATTCAGAGTTCATGAATATCATTGCCAATGAGATTGGGTCAGAGGAGACCCTCCTGTTCTTAACCGTGGGCAATGAGAAAGGTGCTGGACTCTTCTTACTGGCAGGGCGACCTGCAGCTGTGGAGACCCTGGGGCCCAGGGTGGCTGAGGTCCTGGAAGGCAAAGGAGCAAGGAAGAAAGGCTGTTTTCAGGGTAAGGCCACCAAGCTGAGCCAGCGGGCGGAGGCACAGGTGCTTCTCCAGGACTACATCAGCACACAGAGTGCTAAGGAGTGAGAGCTTAGGGCGCTCACTTCCTGTTTCCACAGGAATCTTTTGGTCAATAAAATAGTTTGACTCAGACAAAAAAAAAGAATGACTATTCAAATGGCACACAGTTTTATGGAAATTCAAGAATAAGGCCTTACAGAGATTAGAACTCAAAAGTAGTTCTAGATATATCAACATTAACAACTGGTGGAACTTCACGGGCTCCAGTATTTTGCCACTAATGTGCTAATGTGACTAGTTATTCTGCAAACATCTGCTTCTTGCTTCCCTGCTAATAGGCTTATTATTCCTGTGACGTCTGTACACAAGTCATCACTAAAAATGGCTCAACTTACAAACATCTACTTTTTTATGACCTTTCATATACATACAGAATATATAGAATCTAGATTTTATATATCTATATATTTAAATTATATATATATATTTTTTGACTTTATTTTGCATTCAGGGGGTACATATACAGGTTTGCTACATGGGTATACTGTGTAATGCTGAGGTTTGGGGTACTAATGATCCTGCTACCCAGGTACTAAGCATAGTATTCAATAGGTAGTTTTTCAGCCTTTGCCATTCCCTCCAACTCTAGAGGTCCTCAGTGTTTATTATTCCCATCTTTATGTGCATGTGTACTCAATGTTTAGCTCTCACACTTATAAGTAAGAACATGTAGTATCTGGTTTTCTGTTCCTGCATTAATTCAATTAGTAAAATGGTCTCCAGCTGTATGCATGTAGCTGCAAAGGACATGATCTTTGTTCTTTTTATGGCTGCGTAGTATTCCATGGTGTATATGTACCACATTTTCTTTATCCAATCCACTGTTGATGGGCATGTAGGTTTATTCCATGTCTTTGCTATTGTAAACAGTGCTGCAATGAAAATATGAGTGCATGTGTCTTTATGGTAGAACAATTTATATTCCTTCGGGTAGGTGCCCAGTAATGGGATTGCTGGGTCAAATGGTAGTTTAAGTTCTTTGACAAATCTCCAAACTGCTTTCCACAGTAACTGAACTAATTTACATTCCTACCAACAGTGTAAAGGTGTTCCCTTTTCTCTGCAGCCTTGCCAACATCTGTTATTTTTCAACTTTTTAAGTCATTCTGACTGGTATGAGATGGTATCTCACTGTGGTTTTGATTTGCATTTCTCTAGTAATTAGTGATGTTGAGCACCTTTTCATGTTTTTTGGCCATTTGTATGTCTTCTTTTGAGAAGTGTCTGTTTATATCCTTTGCCCAGTTTTTAATGGGGTTATTTGGTTTTTGCTTGAGTTATGTTCCTTATAGATTCTAGATATTAGACCTTTATCAGATGCACAGTTTGTAAATATTTTCTCCCACTCTGTAGGTTGTCCGTTTACTCTGCTGATAGTTTCTTTTCCTGTGCAAAAGCTCTTTATTTTAATTAGGTACCCCCTGTCAACTTTTATTTTTGTTGTAACTGCTTTTGAGGACTTAGCCATGAATTATTTGCCAAGGCCAGCATACAGAATGGTATTTCCTAAGTTTTCTTCCAGGATTTTTAGTTGGAGATCTTACATTTAAATCTGTAATTCATCTTGAGTTAATTTTTGTATATGCCTTTTATGATCTTTCTAATGATAATTAACACTCTCACAGTAATAATAAAACTAGTATTTGGCATCATTAAATTAATGCCACGTCAGTTAATGCTAAACCAATGCAATCAACGTAATTAGAAAACACGATAGGCTGATTCAGGAGATTATATAATGAAGCAAAGGAGAACAAAGCTGGGAATTACAGCTGGGCCAGCCAACCAAAAATATTCACCCCTTTTAAGTATTGTTTCCCCTCTAAGTATTGTTACAGATGAAAAAACTAAGGCCAAAAGAGATTAATTTTTCCAAGATCCAAAAATGAATAGTGACATTCTCAGGCTATTTCCAGGTTTACTGAAGGCCTGGTGATACAGGAAGAAGTAAAACATGTAAACATGAACCTCAGGCACAGCGAAGAATTGTCTTACGTAATAATAGGTAGAACTTTAGGTGACAAAGCAGTTGTTCTACAGACTATTCTGAATTCCTCTGCCCTGTCTGATTTTCTTACTCTCTGCAGGCTGTGCCAACTGCTAAACTTCACAATCACCACGGTGAGAAACAAGGGAAGTAGAGAGGCAATGCAGCCACTCATGTTCTCATCACACATATGCTTTGTATTACTTCTTTGTTGATTTGATAGTAATCTCAGCAAAAGCAACTTAAGTAAAGTCATCCTTTTTGCCCATCTCTGAAGCAAGGCTAAACTTTGTGGTCTGGCCTAAGTCACTAACAGAACCACGATTTAAACTAAAGTAGTCTGATTCTGGGGCTTACATTCTGAAACACTATTAACTGTCTCCCATCTAAGTTGTCATATTCTTATGTTTACACAATCCTTGAAAGCACCTGCATTTTAAACTAGTTTATAATTTATTTTAAAGCAACCATTAAACAAAGTTTTTAACAAAGCCATTACAGGAAACCAAGTTATTGTACATTATGACATAAATATTAGACATAAGACATCAATAGGTTCACCTTATTAGGAATACGAAAGTGAAAATAAAAATAGTTTGCTGAGTTATCCTCAAATTGAAATAAATAGCTCTAAAGAAAGCTTACTACAGGAAAAAGCCCTGAAGATAGGCTACTGTAATTTTGGTAAAGTTATTACATTATTTATTAGTAAATCAAATAAAAATTATCATGCAGACATCAACTTCATAAAGCATATTGGCATTTATCTTTATTTTCAATGAATTGCTTTCATTTATCCTTTTTCTTTATTATTACATTTATTTACACTGATGAATTTGGCAACATAGTATAATATAATCTCAATACCCAATTATAGTATTAGGTCTGCCACTATGCAGTTGTTAACTGTAAATATCACGTTACCTCTCAATAATACATTTTTCTTATGTATAAAATAAAGAATTTATCTGCACTATTAGTTTTGAGGTCTTTAAAGATTACTTTTATTCCAAATTTTTTAAATATGAAAAGCTTTTGAAGATTAAAAAATGTTTTAAAGGTACAAAGATTTGAAAGGAAGAAAACTCATTGTTTGAAGATTTTATGGCTATCAAAGACAAAAATTTATAGTCAATTATTAGAATTAATAGGAGTTTAGCAAGTTGCTAGAACAATACATAAAAATCAACTGCATACACAGCAACAGAAGTTAGAAAATGTATTTTTGGAAAGGTACCATTTACAATAATAACAAAAAAGATAACTTTAAAAAGCTACCAAAGATGTTTATGGAGAAAAATTAGAAAATTATAAAACTTGAATGCTATTAAACCCATAATTAAATAGATAAACCTTATTCATAAATCGAAAGACTTAATACCAAAAAGAAGCCCCTTCTCTCTAAATTAATCTATAAATTCAATGAGAATCCTAACAGGGATTAAGAACTTGACAAACCAGTTCCAAAATTAATATGGAAGAACAAGACCTAAGAATAGGCAAGACCATTCTAAAAAAGAATAAAGCCAAGGAAATCAAGTTAACAGATATAAAGATAGTGACAGTAGTAAAGACATTGTGGTATTGGTGAAGGAATAAGCATCTTTCTCTTCAGTATCAAAATCTTCCTATTTACAAATCAATAAAGAAATTTCCCCTACGCTTCATAAACCCCATTCATGGTCTTGTTAGACTTGCAAATTGGTCCTACGTATGATCTAAACATAAGAGCATCAAGGTGGTGGCCAAACTTCTCCTTTTACCTTGTCACTGTTCTCCTCAGAACACATTTCAACTTCCTAACTATTCTAAATGTTTCTCTATTCTAGATATTATACACTTCTTCACAAGGAACATCATGTAGAGTGGCAGATCAGCTGCCAATATGTGAATAAAATGACAGATTGTTCAGAATACATAAGTATCCTTATTCAAACACTATTATTTATATTTTTAGGAAGTATTTTAGAAAAAACTGTTGAGAAGTGACAGGAGACAAGAGAACAACATTCAAAGGCATGAGTTAAAATTATCTTCACAATAACTATGATTGTACATTGCAAATTATTCACAAAACTTATTGCAGGACTGAAAAATCATTTTGTTCATAAAAAATGAGACAAAAATCACCAAATATGATTATCAATATATTAAAATAACATAAAATAATAATATAATAAATGTAAAATATATTTAGAAATTTTAATAAATTAATTGTAATTGCATAAAAATAAAATCAGCGACCTCCCTAGTCAGAGCAATCTATGAAGTTCTACACACAGGGAAACAAAGGAACAAAAGATATTTAGATAAAAAAGAACACAAGATATTCTAGGTTTTCTAGGTTCCACAGCATTTACTTATATCACAGCTATCTTCTCCCCAAGAATTACAACAGTTAATATTCATATAACATTTACAATTAGAGAATTATTTTAATATACATTATCTCATTTTATTCTTATGACACTATACAGATTGGTATAATTATGTGCACTCATCACTGAAATATCTTATTAAATTCTAGGTGTGCTAAATCACCAAAAATAGAAATGAAAGTAACCATGTAGTAGTTGTCACAACGAATCAACAAATGAAAATACTGAGTTGGAATTAATAAAGTAGTAGTTAAGGCCTGAAGGCTGGATGAAAATGTTGGATTTGTTAGAAAGCCAACAGAGTTACTGTAGGTTCTTAATTGTGGAAGTGAAAAGATGAAAGCAGTGTCTGAGAAATAATTCTAACAGTTATATGTAGGATGAGTTGGAGGGGGAAAGGGACTAGAAGCAGGGAATAAACAGCTACAAAGGGGTTGAAGTACAGAAGCATGTACCATAGCTACAATGTATATTGAAGTACATGAATACTGAAGAAGCATGAAGTACATGAAGCATGAAATAATAAAGTCTTAGACAAAAGTAAAAATAAAAATAGAAAAAAGTAAGAAAATGATAAAATCAGAGGCATTCCTTATATTTATTTAATATTAACTATTTTCGTACACCTCCTAGTCACCACATTCAACATATATACATTTTAGAATTTAATAAGGTATTTAATGATGAGTATGCATAATTATACTAATATCTATAGATTGTCATAAGAATAAAATGAGACAATGTATATTATATACATTTTAGAATAAGGTATTTAATGAGTGTGCATAATTGTACTAATATCTATAGACTGTCATAAAAATAAAATCAGACAATGTATATTAAAAGAACTCATTTGTTATAAATGTTACATAAATATTAATTGTTTTAATTTCTTGGGGAGAAGACAGCTGTGCTAAAACAGTAATGCTCTGGCCATAAAGTCAGAAGACCTGAATTCAAATTGTGGTCCTATTTTTATTAATATTTAATTGACCTTAAGCAAGTCATTTAACCACTCTGAGCAACCATTTTTAGTATGTAAAATGGGACATACAAACAATCTCTCATAAAGGTCTCAAGGAATAAATAAAATAATTCATTATAAAATTCCTAACACAGTCTCTGAATTATGGTGGATAGTGAATGTGTGTTACAGGAGAGGGAGAGGAATCCATATTGGCAGCTGTTATTGAACAGAAAGCCACAAGTATTTTTAAAGAAGCATTTTAAGGAATTACCATACAGTAAGATTGCTGAACAGCTTATTAATGCTCCACTTCAATGTCCTCTTACTTATACGTAAGTAATAATCCACAGCAGCATCCACAGCAGCTATGCTGCCAAATCCACAGCAACATAAAGAGCAATAGGCAAAAGCTGTATGATCAACATGATTTAAAAAACAACAATAACAACAATTAGTGACTTTTTCTACTTACAGAAACATTACCAGAATTTACATAACTGACCAAATAGCTCCTACTTCTAATTCTAATATTTATTAACTGGGAAAGAAGTTAAAAGGGACAAAAGACAAAAAGGAAACAAATGCATCCTGAAGGAACTTAAATGGTAATACATAAGGTGAAGGGTGACTTGTTTTGGGCAAGATTCTTATGGATTTCTGATAGAAAAAAATCAATTGAAGTGCCCTGGTAAGATTGCCCCAGCCATAGATCCCTCAAGAATAAGTTAGAAGATAGTTCATAAAAATCAACTATAGCTGGGCACAATGGCTCACGCCTGTAATCCCAGTAGTTTGAGAGGCCAAGGTGGGTGGATCACTTGAGGCCAGGAGTGTGAGACCAGCCTGGCCAACGTGGCGAAACCCTGTCTCTATTAAAAATAAAAAAACACACCTGAAATCCCAGCTACTCAGGAGGCTGAGGCACAAGAATCCTTTGAACCTGGGAGGCAGAGGTTGCAGTGAGCCAAGGTTGCTCCACTGCACTCCAGCCTGGGCTACAGAGCAAGGCTCTGTCTCAAAGATAAAAAACAAGAAAAAAAAATCTGCTATAGCTCAGCACAGTGGCTCAGTGCCTGTAATCCCAGCACTTTGGGAGGCCAAGGTGGGAGGATCACTTGAGCTCGGGAGTTCGAGAACAGCCTGGGCAACATTGTGAGATATCAACTCTACAAAAAAATTTAAAAATTAGCCAGGCATGGTGGTGCGCACCTGTAGTTCCAGCTACCTGGGAGGCTGAGGAGGGAAGATCACTTGAGCCCAGGAGGTTGAGGCTGCAGTGAACCGTGTTTGCGTCACTGTACCCCACCTAGGGCAATGGAGTAAGACACTCAAAAAAAAAACAATACCTGACTAAAAACAACCAGACTATACAGCACTGTTAGCTCAGTGCGGGTTGACAAACAAGATTAAGAGAATATAAGTAAATGGTATTCATAACAGTTTCCTTTCTCGTCTAGACTAATGAGGTTCTACTTAGCTATGGGTCTTTAGCACACTATTCATTCATTCATTCACTCTGCAACAACATACCAAAGAACGCACTGTGAGAAATACATAGTATAACATCCAGCTTTGAAGATATAAGATCAACACATGTAACAAAGTGCCAAAAGAGAGGCACAAATACAGTATTTATGCAAGAAAAACCAAGAAAGCTTTAGGGAATTCATGGATTGAATCTGGACATCAGAAAACTAGAGGGGAAGGAGAAAGGAAAGAACTGCAGGTGAGCGACCAGTGCAAGGTAATGAAGGACAATACAGTGACTAGGAAGAAAATGGCTGGAGCATAAGAGATTGAAACTGAAAGATCAGAATGTCAGATTTGGAATCAGACTGCAAAAAGTCTTCAGTACCAGGATAAGGGATTTGAACTTTATTCTAAATACTCTAAAAAGCTTTGAGTAAGGGGAAATAAAGAATAAAAGCTTTAAATTAGGAAGATTAATCTCACATAAGACTGAAATACAGAATAAGAAAAAAAATAGTGTTAGATGGACTCAGAAAAGCTACTGGATTTTATAGAAACAATGCATCAGACAGGGATCACTACATAAACTCACATCCACCCAACCTGTAGTGGAGCTAAATTGTATTTTTAAAAACATTATATAGACATTTTACTCTGTGAACTAAATCTTTTGCACTCAGCCAAAAGAGAGTGACAGAGACAGATCATGTCTCTCAATCTAATAGTAAATGCATTTATTCTCTAGAGTAAACAGGAGATGGGAGCTATGATTCTACATTCCCTCAGTCAGCCTCAATTCCCATGTGCTTCGCACAGCATGCGGAACACAATTCTAGTGTTAAAGATACGTATATTTTTCATAAACGTGGCTCTAATCATAAGCAAACCACTTTATCCAGTGTGCAAACGAAGAAAATAGTAATAGCACTGGAGGAAAAACTAGCTGTGGTAGACTTAATGAAAGACAATACTAAACTGTAATTTATGTGCTGTTTGGGAAACTTTCAGGAGTGACTGTGGCTCAATGTTTGCTTCACATACTAACCTTAGAACCTAACCCTACTTAATGCCTTTTCTTCATCTTAATCATACTAAACATACTGAAGGTAGCTAAACAGGGATTTAGTCCAAAACAATTATTTGAGGGCAGAAAATTCCCAAAAATAATGAAACATTTTAGGAAGCTAAAACCAGGCAAATAAAAACAGAATCTCCATAAGGTTAGAGATTTGTGTGGGCACAAAGTACAAAAACCTCACCTGCATGGAACTTAGATAAGAAACTGGTCATACTCGAGCTAGAGAGCACTTATGAGGGTCTTATGAGTGTATCTTTGCATTTTCTCCCAGAACCATTAATAACCCTTTTCCCTGAGTCAATATTTTCAAATATTATAAAATTCTAGCAATCTATTTATTAAAATGTCTTTAATATCATACTAACATTTTCTAACGTTGGGGGAAGTCAGGGACCCCGAACGGAGGGACCAGCTGAAGCCATGGCAGAAGGACATAAATTGTGAAGATTTCATGGACATTTATTCGTTCCCCAAATTAATACTTTTATAATTTCTTATGCCTGTCTTTACTGCAATCTCTGAACATAAATTGTGAAGATTTCATGGACATGTATCACTTCCCCAATCATTACTCTTATAATTTCCTATGCCCGTCTTTACTTTAATCTCTTAATCCCGTCATCTTTGTAAACTGAGGATGTATGTCGCCTCAGGATCCTGTGATGATTGTGTTATCTGCACAAATTGTTTGTAGAGCATGTGTGTTTGAACAATATGAAATCTTGGCATCCAAAAGGAATACAATGGCTGCAATTTTCAGGGAACAAGGGAGATAACCTTGTTATCTCCTGACTAGGGCCCAACTGCCTGAAGGGCCGGACAGAACAGAGTCATATTTCTCTTCTTACAAAAGCGAATAGGAGAAATATCACTGAATTCTTTTTCTCAGCAAGGAACAGCCCTGAGAAACAGAATGTATTCCTAGGGGGAGGTCTCTAAAATGGCCGCTCTGGGAATGTCTGTCTTACACGGTTGTAGATAAGGGATGAAATAAGCCCCAGTCTCCTGTAGCGATCCCAGGCCTATTAGGATTAGGAAATTCCTGCTTAGTAAATTTAGGCAGACTGGTTGTCTGCTCTCAAACCCTGTCTCCTGATAAGATGTTATCAATGATAATGCATGCCCAGTGGGACATGAAACTTCATCAGCAATTCTAATTTCGCCCTGGTCCTGTGATCTCGCTCTGCCCCCATTTGCCATGTGATATTTTATTGCCCTTGAAGCATGTGATCTCTGTGACCCACACCCTATTCGTACACCCTTCCCCTTTTGAAATCCATAATAAAAACTTGCTGGTTTTGTGGCTCAGGGGGCATCACAGAACCTGCTGACATGTGATGTCTCCCCTAGACATCCAGCTTTAAAATTTCTCTCTTTTGTACTCTTTCCCTTTATTTCTCAGACTGGCCAACACTTAGGAAAAATAGAAAAGAAGCTATGTTGAAATATCGGGGGCTGGTTCCCCTGATATTCTAACACTAGACTAACACAATTTAGCGGATACAAATATTTTTACTTTTAAAATACAAACTGTGTTTGCTTTGCACAACTGATAAAATATTTCCAAATCATACATTTATTTACCCAATACTAGCTGAGCAGAATCTTTTCTATTGATTTCTATTTATTAAATAACAAATGGCTTAAATCACCAACTGTTTAAATCCTTAATTACCCCACAACAAAGACTTCATAAACACAGTTATAGATAAGCAATCATTTGAAACAGAAATAAGCTTTTAAATAACATTCTTCAGAAACCTAAGGACAAACCTACTAAACATAATATACAAAATATATCCTATTGCTATTGTCTATTCCTAAAAGCTCCTTCCAAATCTAACTTAAATCATTTAAATATATCTTAATGATTGACTCATACAACAAAGATTAATTTACCAAAGAAAAACTATTGCCAAGCCATGCATAGTGATTCTCTAGAAGAGTATGTCCAGTATAGACTCAAGAGCCATTAAAGACCAAAAGATAACTACATAGGCCTATTTGAGAAAAACCAATTGACAAATGACAAGAATTATATCTATACACTTGCTATAACAAATCAACCTCCTTCTCAGACTTAATGTAATTTTAAAATAGTAATATTATCTAGTTGCCATGATTTCCAGATGAAATATGGAAATTATAGTTTTGTCAGTTACTCAGACTGAAATGATCTATTCACAAAGACTGTAATATAACTTTGTTTCCTGAGTCATTCACTGTTTCCTTTCTGTTCCTGCAGCACTTTATGCATATCTCTTATTTGTTTTTACTGGAAGTACTTGAATCCTGAAAGAAGGTACTATTATTATCATGTAACAAATGAGAAACAAGCTTAGTATAGTAAAGTGACTTAAAGAAAAATCATAATTAAAGCCAGATTTCAAAGTCATATCTAACTACAAGGCTCTTTCCACACTGACTCACTGGTACTAAATAAATCAACCCTAAATAACTGAATTGACTACAGTTTCTTGCTATAGCTGCTTTGGTAGTAGGAAAAACAAATCTATCATGGACAAAACAAAGTAGAAGACATGCTCTGAGTGAAGGTGTGGGGATACTGTCTATTACCTGAACTCACTCCCTACAAGCAGGAAAACTCCCACTTTATGAGTCTTCATATAAAGCAAAGCCCATCTTCCTACACAGAGGCTAACAATGCCATATACTAGCTCTTCCAGTCACCCTGCAGCACAGACATGGGCGCTGAACCTAGACTTTACCAATATAACATTCCCACCAAGACCTCTATAAGAGAGACAGTAAGAAGTTGGGACAGCAAAGTTCGAATTTTGGCAGCAGGAGGCAATAGCAACATTAAGTTTCAAAAGGAAACAAACAGTAGCAGCTATGCAGTGGCTGAGTCTAGGCTTCAGCAATTTGCATCTCCATTATTGTCACCAGACTGTTTTAGGTCATTTTTTTGCTATGTCTCTTCTAATATCTAGGCTTCCTTGTTCCTGGCTATTAAAGGATACAACCTTCTCACTAATTTGGCAAGGTAATCAATATGCTTTCAATAAATTCCTTTTCCACTTGAATCAATAAGAATTGCACTCCATTATCTGCAATTAAAAACCCTGACTGAGCCATTTACTAATTAAATACATTACACTCAATAATTATATTTTATCCAATCTTTTTACCTTAGCATTTGTTCTTTTATATAATTTGTCATTATGGTCTTAAGTAACATCTAATTTATACATGGTAGTATGCTCTAATGACAACAATAAAAAATCTTCAAATCAGATTTTTTTTTTACCTTTTTCAAAAGTAACACAAAATACAAATATAATAACAATTATCTAAGGGTTATTTTCACTGAAGTTCAAAGTTAAGCTTTATTAAGGCTTCTTACCTGTCAGGAATACCTAGCCTCTTGACACTTCTATAAACGGAAAGCGTATTTGCAACATGTCGATAATTAAACCAGAATCGGGATGTACACACCTAAAGTATTAAAACAAAAACACAATTTTTATGCATCAAGGCTAACCATGGAGCTGCAGAGTATTTTTCTTTAAGCAGGATACAGAGATCTCTAAGAAACAGTATGCCATAATTCAGGCTTTAAAACAGCAAATACAAAAAATTGTCAGTAAAGGCCAGGCACAGTGGCTCATGCCTGTAATACCAACACTTTGGGAAGCCAAGGTGGGAGGATCACTTGGGTCCAGGAGTTCGAGACCAGCCTGGCCAACATGGCAAAACCCCACCTCTACTAAAAATACAAAAATTACCCAGGTGTGGTGGCATGCACCTGTAGTTCCAGCTACTTGGGAGGCTGAGGCATGAGAATTGCTTAAACCTGGGAGGTGGAGGTTGCAGTGAGTGGAGATGGCACCACTGCACTCCAGCCTTGGCAACAGAGCAAGACTCTGTCTCAGAAAAAGAATTGTCGGTAAAACTAATCTCTCCAAAGAGAAGTCTTTCATAACTACTATTAGATTTTAAAAGACCATTCAGCTTAAGAGAAAGCATATCTTTGAGAAATTTAATCAAATACTGAACCAACTTAGTTATCACAATTTTTGTGACTCAATAACATTCCTATTTCTAAAAAATTAAATTCTTTAGAATCAAAGACAATGCCCATAATTTCCTCACAGAATAGAGAAGAAAATTAGCTACATAGGGTTATACAATATTTGTTTCATTCCACATTGCTTCCTTTATTGTGAGAAATGTAGGACACAGGATAAAACATAACATATAAAACAACTGTAAATGTACATAAGAGAGTGCATTATAAAGAAGCTACTGAACTCAAGAGAAAATTAGAAACAATCCAACCAAGTTTTATAGTTTAAAAAAATTCCTAAGAATTATATTAAAGGTGCTAGGAAAATCTAATTCCATGCCTCAAAAGTTAGTGTTGTTGAGAACCCATTCTAAGGTAAGCAAATATAGATTGGGGTCACTTGGTAATATATCTACCAAGCACAATCCTGGCTTCTATCACATGCCTGTGCCTTTAGTAGGTATAACGACAATTTTGAGAACAGCGTAAGTGTTCTTGCCCCTGACAAACAGAAAGGAACTACATGGTTTTTTTAAATTAAGTTTTCAACCCAGAATCCAATCAGGAAAAGACTAAACTTTTGACTATATAAAAATGTAAAATTCCATATATCAAAAATATCATAAAATTCTGGCTGGACACAGTAGCTTACATCTATAATCCTAGCAGTTTGGGAGGCCAAGGTGGAAGGATCACTTGAGGTTAGGAGTTAAGGAACGGCCTAGGCAACACAACGAGACCCCCATCTCTACAAAAAAAAATGTAAAATTTAGCAAAGAGTGGTGGTTTGTGGTTGTAGTTCTAGCTACTTGGGAAGCTGATGTGGGAGGATCACTTGAGCCCAGGAGTTCAGGGCTACAGTGAGCTATGATCACACCACTGCACTCCAGCCTGGGAGACAGTGCAAGACCTTATCTCCAAAAACTACCTTTTTAATTTTAAAAAATAAAGTACAATTTATTAAAGTTTCACTATACTAATATGTAAAATATTGGACAAAAAAAAGAAAACTGCAGTTGTAATACAATGCTCAGTAATGTTTCTTTTTCATCTTTTATTTTTTACCAGGTTACTGAAATTGAAGAGAGGTTTGGTTAGAGGTTTCCCAGAGCAAGGAAGGCTTTCCTGTGTGTGTCAGTATAAGCTAACAGTATTTTAGTTCCAAAAGATAAGCCCTTTGGCAATTGATGGTCTGCACATAGGCAGTTATTGCCTCTTGAACATGGAGGGGCTCCTAGTTTCCTGTAGAAAAAGTCTATCCTGTCAAATTGGTAGATGATGGCCTGACTCCCAATAGTTCTCCTTACTTTTAAGTAGGCATTGAAATCCTCTCTCCTTATCTTTAGCAGTCTTTTCTCAGCAACTTCAGAAAAATTTCTTCTGAAGGGTAGCATATATAACAGGTTTTTTTCTTGAAGAACAAGAAAATGAGCCATGAACCCATGTTACACTGTCCTATTTAATCACAATGCTATTATATTTAAAACAAACAAGTATAGAACCTGTAATTACCCTATTTACTTATAGGAACCTATAGATAATTCATTATCTATATTTTTATCAAATGTGTTTGTCAAATGATTCTCAATAAATTTACAAAGCCTCATTCATTTGGCGTCGGTAAGTTAATTATAGTCTTGCATGTTTATTCTGCACTTTAAGTTGAATTCCTCTATCCATCTCCTTTACATTCCCACTATATTCTTACCATTTATAATCCCCAGTTTTCTTCCTTTTCCAACATGCATTAGTGGCTTTGAGATGCTGTACATTCTCTGCTCCCTTTTTCACAAAATCAGCTTCCTTTCCTGCCTCTTTGAACCTATTCTCTATTTCCCCATTGTTTCTTCCAGTCCAACCCTTGTACATGTTTTTTCACTAAGTCAAACATTATATTTTCTAATCATATAAATGCCATTAAATGAAACTCCAGTAATGAAACTATTATCCAAATATTTTCCAAGCATAGGAAAAACAAATTTGATTATGTGAATTCTGTTTGAGGAATTAAAACTACAAATTTCTGAATCCAGAAAAATTAAAGATGATAATTCACACTAAGGTTGGGCAAAAGGCAGAAGAAAAAAAAAGGCCAATAAGCAGGCCTTACTAAAAATCAAAACAATGCAAATTAAAACAAAATTTAATGTGTTGACCAGCAGTCAAAAAGTTAAGATAAAAATTAAGAATACATAGCTGACTTGGATTTAGAAAAGGAGCCACAGTCTTTCTGGAGGCAATCATGCTCCATGACTTCACATTCTTACACTTAGGAATTTATCCTAAACAGAAAATTAGTCAGGTCACAGAGTTATGTGTATAAGAATGTCCAACACAGCCCTGTTTACAATAACGAAAAATTTAGATTCTAAATGCCCATAAACTGGAGGTTACAGTACATTCATAAAACGGAAGAAAATACAGCTTTTGGAAAAGATTATATATCTCCATACCTACTGGCAGGGAAAGATCCCTAAGATAATACTAAAGGGTTGCAAAATAGCAGGTATAATATGATCCCAATTATATAAAATCATATATCTATATATCTTTATGCTTATATATGAAGAGGGAAAGGGCTTGAACAATGCTCACCAAAATATTAACTCTGGGATGTGGGACTTGAGGCCATTTTCCCTGTCTTCTTTAATTGAGGTGAAATTCGCAAAACAAAATTAGTCTGCCTTCTTTAAACTTTTCTGTATAACTTAAACTTCTACAGTGGTCATTTATTATTTTTATAAGCAGAAAAAACAACCGAAAAATTTTTTAAAAGTGTAAGTAGAAAGTATCTATAAACTAATACTATAAATAAGAGATGCAATTAGTAGTTTCCGGCATTAAAATATTTCCACCTTTTATAAAATGCTTCCTTTAACAATAGCATTCCTAATTTATTCTTACATTTATTTTCAGATCACCACTTGACAGATATTCTGAGGACAAAGAATATTACTAGAGTATTATAGTTGATGTGGTCAATTTAAAATATAGCCAAATCAAAATAAAGAATTTCTGATATAAAATGTAAAAAAATAAATTGTATTTTCAAAAATTTGATTCACACAAATTTCTCAGATACATATCTAATGTGAACAGCAAGGTATACTTTTGCAGTATACTTACCAGAACAGCCCAGTTGTTTGTATGGCCACTTCTAAAGAATTGTTCTGCTTGATCCTAAATAAGCAAAACAAATAGAAGAAAAAGGCACAATTTCTCAGAATAAAGACTGATAATGGACAGTTAAGACTCATGTAGTTTTTACAGTTGTAATAACAATCATCTTACTTAAGTTTATGAAGATTCAAAGAATCAAAAGAACTTATTGCTTAAGATACTATAAGGACAAAAGTCCTGAACTGGAAATCTGGAGAACTGGGTTTCATTCTTGGCTTAGACACCAATTAAACAGAGTAACCTTGATTAAGATACTTAACCTCCCTGGAGACTCAGTTTCCTCATGTGCAAAATGAAAGCAATGCCAACCCTTTGCTCTTTTCAACGCCAATCACAGTGCTCTTTTAGAGAACTGTAAGATATATGTGCAAGAGCTTCTACTTTAAAATATATTTACATTACTCAAATGAAAGCATACTATATAACTCATATCTTTCTATTTCCCATACCCTGAGAATTATTAAGAAAGTAGAATGTATGTTCAATTAAGAACATACAATCTGCTTGTTCAACATTTAACAAGGCTATTATTTAAAACTGCAACCTCGTCCCACCATTTTTCTTACTATGATTTATTTTTTCTACTGTGTTCATCATCTTGTTACATTATATATATAATTAACTTATTTATTATATGTATTAATTGCCTGTCTTTCCCAAAACAATGTAAGCTTCAGTAGGGCAGGGGCTTTCATCAGTTATATTCAATGATGTATTCCAAGTAAGTTTGGCATATAGTGGGTTTTTAATAAATATTTTTTGAATTAATGAGTCCATGATCCAAATGCCTTTACTGTCGGTGAACAAATCAAGAGTCTCCTATGGAAAACTGAAACCGCATGGTTGATAGGTTCAGAATATGGTAAGAAGGTATTACATAAAGGTTGTACTATAAAGTTGTAACTTTCAAAATCTCCTTTTAGGGTTGTACTCTGATAATTCCTCTATTAAAGTGATCACTCTCTACAGTGAGAAGGCAAGGTAAAAATGCATATGCCAGGAATTTAACCAAAGATTAATATTTCACTTTTAGTAAAGCCATACAGATAATTTTTATCCTCATGAATTGCTTGTGAGATATAATCTCCCTACATCCTCAACAAAAACAAAATTATCACTCTTTGAACTTCTCATAGACATCTTTTTAATCCTTTAATCATTTAATAGTCATCTCAGTTGATTCTCTAAAATCTCTGCAATTATGTTAACCAATTCTTTAATATTGGTCACAATATTAAAAATTAAAGATCAGACAAATGTGATACAACACCCATAAAGATTGCTGAGGTTTCTTTCTTTCTTTTTTTTTTTTTCTGGAAGATATAATTGAAAGAGGAGGGGCTTGATTGCTTTTAAACATTTTATCTCAAACACAGACAGGTCTTTTCATATGCTTCTAATTTTCCATTCAGTCCTGTAATTGTGAATGACTTATTTCATGTCTTCATTCTACACATAAGTTAACATGCTTCCTGTTTAAAATTTCATTCAGTATCCATTCTTACTATGTTCTAGGTACTTTATTTGAACTCACCAATATAGCTGATTGAGCACATCCTCTAGCATTCTGCCAGGGACCATTTCACCCATCTATTAAAGTAAGTCTAAATTATATTTGCCATCTCAAGACACTAAAATTTTCTAACACCATCCTGACACCTAATGAACATGATTTTGATTATATATTAAAATAATAGTGGATATAAGCCATACTGACCTCAGATCAGCTCCCAAACATTAATTACTAGACCTGTCAGAACGTCTAGGTTCAAATCTGGGCTCTATTACTTACTAGGTGTATAAACAGGAAAGTTCCTTAACTTTTCTGTGCCTCCTAATCTCCATCTATAAAACAGTAATAATATTATCTGACTCAGAGAATGTAGGAATAGTGACTGGAACATACTAATAGACTGAAAAACATTAACAGCTTTAATTTTGAGCTAAAAAGAAAATTTCAGGGAGAATAAATTTAAACTTCCACTTGTACACACATCTGTACCTGTGTGCACAAGCGCACACACAAGTGTAAAGACCCAATTATTATATATGCTGCCTACAAGAAACTCACTTCACCTATAAATACGCATAGACAAAGTGAATGAATGAAAAAGGACATTCCACACAAATGGAAAACAAAAGGGAGCAGGAGTAGCTGTACTTAGATCAAAGACTTTAAATCAAAAACTATAAAAAAGAGACAAAAGTCACTATACAATGATAAAGGAATCAATTCAGCAAGAGAGCATACAATTATAACTATGTATGCACCCAACACTGGAGCACCCAGATGTATAAATCAAATGTTATTAGATCTAAAGGGAGAGAAGAGATCACAATAAAATACTAGGTGGGGACTTCAACACTCCACTCTCCATTGGACAGATCATCTGGACAGAAAATCAACAAGGAAACATTGAATTTATTTTATTTTTGAGATGGAGTCTCATTCTGTCACCCAGGCTGGAGTGCAGTAGCACGATCTTGCCTCACTGCAACCTCCGCGTCCTAGATTCAAGCAATTCTCCTGCCTCAGCCTCCCGAGGAGCTGGGACTACAGGTGTGCATCACCACACCCAGCTAATTTTTGTATTTTTGGTAGAGACGGGGTTTCACCATGTTGGCCAGGCTGGTCTCGAACTCCTGACCTCAAGTGATCCGCCCACCTCAGCCTCCCAAAGTGCTGGGATTACAGGCAAACAGAACTAACAGACATTTACAGAACATTTCTTCCAACAATGGCAGATAACACATTCTTCTCGTCAGCACGTGGAACATTCTCCAGGACAGACTGACCAAGTGGTAGGCGCAAAACAAGCCTCAGTGAATTTTTAAAAATCAAAATTATGTCAAAAATCTCTTCTGACTACAATGGAAAAGAACTAGCAATCAATTAACATGACAAATTTTGGAAAATGTTCAAATATATGGAAATTAAACAACATGCTCCTGAACAACCAATGGGTCAAGGAAGAAATTAATAAGAAAATTAAAAATTTCCTTTAATACATGAAAATAGAAACACAACATAACAAAACCTATGAGATACAGCAAAACAGTACTAAAAGGTAGGTTTATCACAATAATCGCGTACATCAAAAAGTACAAGGATTTAACCTAATAACACATCTCAAGGTACTAAACAAGAACAGACCAAACATAAAATAAGAAAAGAAATAATACAGATCAGAGCAGAAATAAACAAAAGAGAGTTAAAAAATACAAAAAAAGTCAACGAAGCAAAAAGGTGGCTTTTTAAAAAAATAAACAATATCAACAAACCTTTAGCCAAACTAAGAAAAAGACCCAAATAAATATATTCAGAAACAAAAAAGGAGATATTACAAATGGATACCACTGAAGTACAAAGAATCACTAGAGACTATTATAAACAACTACACACAAATACACTGGAAAACCTAGAAGAAATGGATAAATTCCTGAACACATACAAGCTACCATGACTGAACCAGGAAGAAAGAGAAACCTGAATGGACTGAGGCTGAGTAACGCGCTTGAAGCAGTAATAAAAGTCCCTCAATGAAGAAAAGCCCAGAACGGGATGGCTTCACTGCTGAATTCTACCAAACTTTTAAAGAACTAACACCAGTTCTTCTGAAACTGTCCCAAAAAAATTGAAGAAGAAGGAATTCTTCCCAATTTGTTTCATGAAGCCAGCATTACCGTGATAACAAAACCAGAAAACAAGCATACAACAAAAAAAAGGAAACTACAGGCCAATACCCGTGATGAACATAGATGCAAAAATCTTCAACAAAATACTAGCAAACTGAATCCAACAGCACAACAAAAAGATAATACACCACGATCAAGTAGTGTTAATTGCAAATCAATAAACATGATGTATCACATCAACAAAATGAAGGACAAAAAACATATGACTGTCTCAGTAGACACAGAAAGAGCATTTGATAAAATTCAACATCCCCTCACGATAAAAACTCTCAACAAATTGGGTATAGAAGGAACACACCTAAACACAAAGAGGCCATCTATGAAAACCCACATCCACACCATATTGAACAGGGAAAAGTTGAAATTTTTCCCTTTAAGAACTAGAACAAGACAAGGATACCCACTCTCACCACTCTTCTTCAACATACCGCTGGAAGTTCTAGCCAGAGCAATTAAGCAAGAGAAAGAAATAAAAGGCATCCCAATTGAAAAGGAGGGAGTCAAACTGTCCTTGTTCACAAATAACATGATCTTATATTTAGAAAAACCTAAACACTCCACAAAAAAACTCTTAGAACTGATAAGACTAATTCAGTAAAGTTGCAAGATTCAAAAATCAACAGAAAAAAATCAATGGCATTTCTATATACCAATAATGAACTAGTTGAAGAAAAATCAGGAATGTAATCCCATTTAAAATAACTACAGAAAAATTAAACACCTAGGAATAAATTTAACCAAGAAGTGAAAAATCTCTACAATGAAAACTACAAAATATTGATGAGAAAATGAAGAGAACACAAAAAGATGAAAATGCTTCCATGCATTGAATTGGAAGAATTAATACTGTATTGTTAAAATGACCACATCACCTAAAGTGATCTACAGTTCAATGGAATCTCTATCAAAATACCAATGATATTCTTCACAGAAATAGAAAAGCAATCCTGAAATATTTGCAAACTATTCATCCAATAAGGGATTAACATCCAAAATATACAAGGAACTCAAACTTATGTTAACGGCAAAAAAAAAAAAAAAAAAAAATCCAATTAAAAATGAGCAAAGGATCTGAATAGATATTTCTCAAAAGACATACAAATGGCCCACAAGTATATGAAAAAATGCTCAATATCACTAATCACCAAGGAAATGCAAACCAAAACCACAATGACATATCATCTTAGTGCCTATTATCAAAAAGACAAAAAATAACAAATGCTAGTTAAGATGTAGACAAAAGGGAATTGGGAACTCTTATACACTGCTGGTGGGAATGTAAATTAGTATAGCCACTATAGTGAACAGTATGGAAGCTCCTCAAAACACTCAAAATAGAACTACCATATGATCCAGCCATTCCACTACTGGGCATATATTCAAAGGAAAGGAAACCAGTAGGCCAAAGAGATATCTACACTCCATATTTATTGCAGCACTATTCACAATAGCCAAGATATAGCATCAACCTGAGTGTCTATCAGTAGATGAATGGATAAAGCAAATGTGTGTGTGTGTGCGCGCGCACATGTGTATATATAAAATGGAGTATTATTCATCCATAAAAAGAATAAAATCCTATCATAAACAGGTACATGGATGAGCCTGGAGGAAATTACATTAAGTGAAATAAGTCAGGCACAGAAATTTAAATTTTTTAATTTCAATATCACCCAAATATGGACATTTTTAAAAACTTGATCTCATGGAAATAGAGTAGAATAGAGGCTGGGAAGAATAGGAAGGTGACAGGGGGAGTACAGAGAGACATTCGTTAACAGATACAAAATTACAGATAGCAGGAATAAGTTCTAGCCTTCTATAGCACTTTAGAGTAACTATAGTAAACAATAATTTATTATATTTTCTCAACTACCTAGAACTCTTTTCTAAGTGTTAACTCTTTGTGTTGAATATTATCAACGCAAAGAAATGATAAAGTTTTGAGGTGACAGATATGCTAATTACTCTGATTTGATCATTTCATATTGAATGTCTCAAAATATCACACTATATACCACATAAATATGTACAATTATTGTGCCAATTAAAATATATATATTACAAAAAGAGAGGCATCGCTTAAAGAGAATACAACATTGGTCAGAAAGTAAAGTATCTATTTCTGGAGATTTGTGAAATATCATTAACAGATTTTAGAGTGTACATGTAACCCTCAAGAATATCAATTTTCATTAGAATATCATTTGCTGTAGTAATACAAGTTAAATCATATGTTAACTACCAATAGAGATGGAAAAAAACTGTGATCTCTGAAATTACTATGACTAGGATAAAATACACTTAATTTAGCAAGGCAATAACATACTATTTCACATTAAATGAAACTATAATGGGTTGTCTATTGTTAAGCATTGTTTCTGATAAATTATTGACATGATAAATATAGAATAATAATCTGAACAAAAAGTGTGTGTGTGGCATGTGTGTGGGGGGGTGTGTGTGTGTATTTTTCCCTCTCCAAACTCAACAGCTACCTGGATGTTAAAGAAAGCAATGCGCTACAGTGGTTAAGCCTTGATTTGGGAATTCAAAGACCTAAGCTAAAATGCAGGTCCTATCTCGCAACTGGCTGTGAAATTGGGGTAAGTCAGTTAGCCAAGTCATTTAGTCAAGTCTAAAGACTTGACTATTCTCATGTCTCTAATGTGCCTTCCACCTCCAAAGTTCTTACTTCTTTCAGACCTTACTGAAAAAATTTAGATGGCAAAACTTTTTTGTGGTTGTCTAGACAATACAGTCATTATAAAGTTATTCATTCTACATACAGTAAGTGGAGCACCTATTATGTGCCAGATACCATTAATATATAGTGACACAGAAATCACTAAAAAGCATGCTGCTTTCTCTCAAGAATCCAGAGTTCAATAAAGAGGAGCATGCAAACACATTACACTACAATTATTACATTCATTAATTCATCACACTCATTGGGCAACATGCCAGTCACTGTCCTGAGTGCTCCAAATACAATGCTGGGCAAAAATAGCCATAGTACTGCCTTCAAATAGGGTACTATCTAATTGGATAGATATACATTTAACGGATAAGGAAAGACACACAATATAATAAGAGTATAACAAAGGAACCTGACCTGGTCAGGAAAGTTAAAATCCAAAAGATGAAGAAAAGAGGAAATACAATTCCAGACAGAGAGGAGACAGCTCTAATGTGAGAAAAAGCTTAAAGGTTTTGAGAAACTGAAAGCAAGTTAGCCTAACTAGAAGTTTGAAAGAGAAAGAAAAAATTTGAAGTGTAGTCAGGGCCCAAAAAATATGCAGGGTTTTTGTTTGTGGGTCATGGTGAAGAGTTTAGAGCAACATTAAGGTGATATTTTGAGCAACATTAAGGTCCCTGGGTGACATGATTGGAACTGCATTTTTAAAAGTTACTCTGGCTTCAATTTGGAGAACAGATTGAAAGGAAAAAACAATGACTCAAGGCAAAACATTTAGGAAACTGTTGCTCCTATCTCTAAGTGAGATATGATGGAATAACAGTACAAAGTATACACGGGTTATAGTAAATGAGTGCTGTATCAAGTGTACGAATTACAAGAGTAAAGGCAAAGGTAAGAGATAGGGAAAGGTTCTACAGAGGTTATGCCTTTACTGTATCCTAGCACATGAACAGAGGAAACACGATGTATAAAATACTGTAATGTGAAAAAGCACAGCAATTATGTAACTACAAAAAATAGTAATAGTATCCAAGATGAAGTAGTCAAAATTAGAATAAAGGAGGCAAACAGAACTTCTATTTACTCATATTTATGTTCTCTAAAAATTATGCTATATAAACACCGAATATATAAATTAACAGTAATTCATAAATATATATGAAGTTCATGCTCAGTATCTTTTTTTAACTGATAGAGTGTGTATTCAAAAAGTTTGGAGACCACTGGTCTAAGCTCAAGGTGACCAGGTGGTGGGGAGAAGAGGTTCCAATATGGAACACTGGAAAAGTAGGCAAGAACCAGGTCATAACGTTTAGGCTTTATTCTGTATGCAATAGAGAAATATTTAAAATATTTCATCAGAAGAATAACCTGATCAGGCTTACATTTCGTGGAGACAAATCTAGCACCAAAGTGAAGGAGTATGGAGGCCTATGGAAAACAAGATAAAGTAATCGCAAGAGTCTAGACAAGAAGTGATCACAGCCTGAATTAAGTCAGTGGAACTGGAGAGGTGAGGGCAATTTTAAGAATTCAGATCACAGAATTTAGTGATAATTAGAATATGGGATAAAGAGATTAAGACTCTCAGGTTTCTAGCTTAGGAGCAGCACATCTGGTTGAGAAATGGAGGAGAAAAGGGGTGCTTAGTTTTTCAGTGCCTTTTTAAGAGGCGGTAGGATAAGCAGAAGATAAAACTTTGGACACAGATTTTCAAATGTCTCCTGACTATCCCGGCTTCTTAGTCAGCTGGATATGCAGGCCTGAAAAAGATACCAGACATCTAGATTGCAGACCGGGACTGAGGAATCAACAGAGTATGGTGGATAGTAAAAGCATTATAGAGCACCAGAACATCCTGTGTCCACGTTTAAAAATGGGAAGCTGGAGGAGCCCAGGATAAAACTAAGCACCCCTTTTCTCCTCCATTTCTTAACCCAGACGTGTTGCCCTAAGCCAGAAACTTGAGAGTCTTAATAAACACTTATATTTATCCCACGTTCTAATTATCACTAAATTCTACGATCTGGAGTCTTAAAATTGCTCTCACCTCTCCAGTTCCGTCTGACTCCTATCAAAAGAGGGCTGCAGCTGAGTAGTAGGAAAGCAGTTGCTGCACAGACATTTCACCAGCCTCTTGCTCGTATTTCACCTGCTAAGAACTGCACACATGTAGGAGCAAAGGATCAGGTCCTCCTCTGTCTCCGAGGGTTTCATTATTTTAATTCATCGTTTTAAAAGGATGAAACAGACCAACACTGTCCTAACCCGTGCCCAGTGACACCCTCCTCAAACCCAGCCTGGGTCAGCGGCTGATTGACTCCAGGAGGCTTCCCTCAGCTGCTGTGTATCGGACATCTGCTGGAGGGCTCACAGGCACGACACAGCCGGCCTCCCGGGGCTCTGTGGCCAAATGAGCCTGACTCCTACCTCGATATGACTAGCGGCCACGCTGCCGAAGGACAAGAGCAATACAGCTGCCAAGGTACTCGCAGCCCGGCTGAGGCTGTCGGTGACGGCCATGTTTGCCGGCTTCAGACTTCCAGCACCTGAAGGGGCGGAGGCAGTGCCGTAAAGTAGCGCCGTGGGTTTTTGCGACGCCATCCGCGCCTCTTCGAGGTGGCCCTCTGGTCCGGCTTTAGAACTCCGCGCTTTTGTGGAGCTCGAGAGTCCGGGGTAGCTGGGACAAGGTAGACCCAAGATATCGACCTTTTTATTTTTAACTGCATTTTCAGTTTGGAGGTTGTAAAATAGGTATAACATTTAAGAAAAAAATTTTGAAAGGTGAGCGGAGGAAAAACCCGTGACTCCTTAAACTTTAAAAAGTTATTTCTGTGATCCCTTATTTCTTTATTTATTTTATTTATTTATTTATTTATTTTTTGCAGAGTGCTGCCAATTCTTTGAAAATATGAAGCTGGATGTGGTGGGAAGAACAAGCGTTTTGGCACAAAAAGATGATTAATTGGATGAACTGTAAATGGAAAACGTGGGTGGGCGCTGCAATTTAGAGGCTTGGGGTCTACTACATGGTGAAAGGTTTAACATGGGAAGCTAGTTAAGTTTTTGTTTCTTGAGTATCTTCTGTAATTATGGAACTAAAGCCTATCTGGAAGAGACACAGCTCGTGTATATGTATGGTCCACCATTCTCTTTATTATGTGCGTTCAGTTTTAATTTATGCATTTCATCTAGTATGACAAACGTTTCCACTCTGCTTCCTCACAATTTTAACATTTAATGGTGAGATAAAATTCCATCCATTATTGATGCCTCAGCCAAAGTAATTGTCCCTCTACTGCACAATGCAAAGTTTTTAAGTTTTACTATGAAAATAATATTGTAAAGAGTATCTTTTGTGGGTTTGGCTTTTTAAATCTGTTGAATTATTTTGTTTGTATAATTTTCCTGAACTAGGAATTTGGAGTCAAGATATTCTAAAACATTTTAATAACTATAAATGATGTTGCTTTCCAAAATGAACAAGCTTACAGCGCTATCAGAATACACAATACCAAACCATACCATTTTTTTTTCCTTTAAATTCTTTGGTATGAAATGTTACCCTTGGTAACTATACTTATAATTCTTTGGTTACTATCAAGATCTGATGTCTTTCTTGTGTTTCTAAACTATCTCTGTGTCCTCTGATGTAAATTCTTTGTTTATATATTTATGTTTTGCATATGAATTTGAATAATATATTTATAAATAAGTAACATTAGCCTTTGCCATATTTTATGCTATTGCTTTTCCCATCTTGTCTCTCTTTTCCTTTTATTTGTTTCTTTTGCTATTGCACTTTGTGAGAGGTTTCATGCTATGTAGTCAAATTTAGGTTTTCCATTATGTGAATCCTAGAAAGTGAATACACTGCCAGAATATCTTCCATTTATTCATTAATTCAACAGATATCTATTGGATGCTGATGATTATGAAACAAAGTAGCAAAGATAAGAAGCCATTTGCTCATTCTGCTCCTTTGCCAGCAATATTTCACAAAGCCCCTGACTCCTTGACTGTGAGCAGCCTTGTGGAAGAATGCCTTGAAGACCATAAGCAGGATAGGGAACAGGTGTGCACATCTCTTGCCTGAATCACTGAATTTTTACAAAAGATAAGTTCAGTGATCCTAGCCTTTGTCTCTTCCTGTACTTAAGATACTGTCGGACAAGATTAATGATTATGCCTCAAATTCATGACCAGATGTAACTTCATACTCACACTTTGATAAGACTTTACTTGTATTAACCCATTTTCATACTGCTATGAAGAAACACCCAAGACTGCGTAATTTATAAAGAAAAAGGCTTAATGATGGACTCACAGTTCCACATGGCTGGGAAAGCCTCACAATCATGGTAGAAGATGCAGGAGGAGCATGCAAGTCCAAAATCCAGCAGGGCAGTCAAATCTTAAAGCTCCAAAATGATCTCCTTTGACTCCGTGTCTCACATCCAGTTCACATTGATACAAGAAGTAGGTTGCCATGGTCTTGGGCAGTTCTGCCCCTGTGGCTTTGCAAGATACAGCCTCCTTCCCAGCTGCTTTAACAGGCTGGCATTGAGTGTCTCTAGGCACACGCTGCAAGCTGTTGGTGTCCCAGGCACACGCTACCATCCTGGGGTCTGGAGGATGGTGGCCCTCTTCTCACAGCTCCGCTAGGCACTGCGCAAGTGGGGACTCTGTGTGGGGGATTCCACCCCACATTTCCCTCCTGCATTGCCTTAGCAGAGGTCCTGCATGAGGGCCCTGCCCCTGCGGCACACCTCTGCCTGAACATCCGGGTGTTTCCATACATCTTCTGAAATCTAGGCAGGGTTCCCAAACCTCAATTCTTGACTTCTGTGCCCAATATCACATGTGAGCAGCCTGAGACTGCACAAAGCAGCAAGGCCCTGGGCCCAGCCCATAAAACCCATTTTTTCTCCTTGGCCTTCTGACTTGTGATGAGAGGGACTTCCAGGAAGTCCTCTTACATGCCCTGGAGACATTTTTCCAATTGTCGTGGTAATTAACATGTGGCTTCTTGTTACTTATGCAAATTTCTGCAGCAGGCTTGAATTTCTCCTCAGAAAATGGGTTTTTCTTTTCTGTCACGTCATCAGGCTGCAAGTTTTCCTTTTATACTCTGCTTCCTCTTGGACGCTTTGCCACTTAGAAATTTCTTCCCTCAGGTACCCTAAATCATCTCTCTAAAGTTCAAAGTTCCACAGATATCTAGGGCAGGGGCAAAATGCCACCAGTCTGTTTGCTAAAGCATAACGAGAGTGACCTTTACTCCATTTCCCAACAAGTTCCTCATCTCCGTCTGAGACCACCTCAGCCTGGACTTCTTTGTCCGTATCACTATTAGCATTCTGGTCAAAGCCATTCAACAAGTCTCTAGGAAGTTCCAAACTTTCTTACATCTTTCTGTCTTCTGAGCCCTCCAAGTATCTAGGAAGTTCCAGAGTTTCCCACATTTTCCTGTCTTCTTCTGAGCCCTCCAAACTGTTCCAACCTCTGCCTGTTACCCGGTTCCAAAGTTGCTTCAACATTTTCCGTTAACCTTATAGCAGAGCCCCACTACCTCAGTACCAATTTACTGTGTTAGTCCATTTTCATACTGCTGTGAAGAAATACCCAAGACTAGGTAATTTATAAAGAAAAAGAGGTTTAATGGACTCACAGTTCCACGTAGCTGGGGAGGCCTCACAATCGTGACAGAAGGCAAAGGAGGAGCAAAGGCACATCTTACCTGGCGGCAAGGCAAGAGAGCATGTGCGGAGGAACTGCCCTTTATGAAACCATCAGATTTCATGAGATTTATTCACTATCATGAGACCAGCAGGGGAAAAACCTGCCCCCATGATTAAATTACCTCCCACCGGGTCCTACCATTGACACATGGGGATTATGGGAGCTACAATTCAAGATGAGATTTGAGTGGGGACGCAGCCAAAACATATCATTAATGTAATTTCTGAGCACATTTGATGTAACTTCTTAACACATGCAGAGCAACCACCACCTATGTTTAAGCTATGGGGTGAATCAATGCTTTGGAGCAATATAACAAACTCTCTGAAAGATTCTCCCAGGTTGCAGTACTCAGTAAGACTTCTGAATAAAATTAACTTTAATTATTTAGAAGCCTGTTTTTTTTCTTTAGTTGACATAACGTATCAGGATATTGTAGCTGGAAATACGTAGGAGGTTATTGCTCTCACGAACCTTACATTCCAGTAAGGAAAACAGACAATAAGAAAAAAGAAAAATGAATACAATAAATTCTCATGGTGATACAAATAAGGTAAGATGACAGAAACTGAAGGGAGAGGGAGACACTACTTCAGTGGGGTGGTCAGTGAAAACCTCTGCAAAGGTCTTGTGAAATCTGAGACCTGAATGACAAGAAAGAACTAGCGATGCAAACATCTGAGGGCGGCACATTTCTAATATTTATTTTTTACTAGTTTTATTTTGTGTTAATTTTATGTTTAACTCTTTAACTATCTGGAATATATTGTGGTACAGGAGTCCCCCTTATCCAAGGGGGATATGTATCAAGCCCCCCAGTAGATACCTGAAATCACAGATAGCGCTGAACCCTATATGTACTATGTTTTTTCCTACATATATGTATCTATGATAAAGTTTAATTTATAAATTAGGCATAGTAAGGTATTTACAAAAATAATAATAAAATTGAACAGTTATAACAATATACTGTATGAATCTTACGTGAATGTGATCTCTCTCTCTCTCAGAATCTGCCATACTTACCTATTGCCAGACCACAGTTGCCCATGGCTAACTGAAATCATGGAAAGCAAAACCACAAATAGGGAGGGCTACTGTATATTCTATAAGATAATATGTGAATTGTCTATTGCTACATAACAAACCACCCAAAACTTTGTGATGTGTCCAAGCCCAAGGATGCAAGGTTTCCAAGCTTCCAGATCCCAAGGATACCAGGAAACAGGATTCCCGGGAGGCCATTGCTATAATGATCTACCACTATTTTTTACCAAAACTGGTATTTGTATTAGGCTGTTCTCCCATTGCTGTAAAGAAATACCTGAGACTGGCTAATTTATAAAGAAAAGAGGTTTAATTAGCTCATGATTCCATAGGCTGTACAGGAAGCATGATGCTAGCATCTTCTCAGCTTCTGGGGAAGCCTCAGGAAACTTACAATCATGGTGGAGGGCAAAGTGGGAGCCAGTACGTCACATGGCCAGAGCAGTGAAAGAGGGGGGAGGTGATACACACTTTTTAAATGGCCAGATGTCAGGAGAACTCACTATCCTGAGGACAGTACCAAGGGAGATGGTGCTAAACCATTCATGAGTAATCCACTCATCCACCCCCATGATCCAATCACCTCCCACAAGGCCCCACCTCCAACACTGGGGATCACAACCCCACATGAGATTTGGGTGGGGACACAGATTCTGTATCAGTGTTGTTATTCAAAAAATTTTGTACATAGTCCTTACCATTCCCATTTCCTTGTGATACTCCTTTATTAAATTATTAGAAGAAATAGAATATTTCGGCTGGGTGCAGCCTGTAATCCCAGCACTTTGGGAGGCTGAAGCAGGTGGACCATATGAGACCAGGAGTTCTGAGATCAGCCTGGCCAACATGGCGAACCCCATCTCTACTAAAAATACAAAAATTAGCTGGGCATGGTGGTACGTGCCTAAAATACCAGCTACTTGGGAGGCCGAGGCACGAGAATTGTTTGAACCTGGGAGACAGAGGTTGCAGTGAGCCAAGATCGCACGACTGCACTCCAACCTGGGCAACAGAGTGAAACTGTCTCAAAAAAAAAAAAAAAAAAAAAAAAAAAAAGCAGTATTCTAGGTATTCTGTTCCTTCTACACAACTATTTTGAGGCCAGTGCCATGTTAATTATTGTTGCTTTTAATATGTCCTAATATTTAGCCATTAGGGCTAACCATTTCACTGTATTTCATTTTTTACAAAATTATTGATTTCACCTGAAAATTTTCTAACCAAATTTTACACAAATTTGTTCAAGTTAAAAGAAATGCTACTTGGATTTTTAGTGGGATTATACAAAATCTATTAATAAGTTTAATAGAAACTGACATCTTTATATTTACTCTTCTCATCTGAGAACATGGAGATCTATTTATTTGAGAGATTTTAAAAAATTATTTTTGGCCAGGCACAGTGGCTCACGCCTGTAATCCCAGCACTTTGAGAGGCTGAGGTGGGCAGATTGCCTGAAGTCGGGAGTTCGAGACCAGACTGGCCAACAGAGTGAAACCCCATCTCTACTAAAAATACAAAAAATTACCTGGGCGTGGTGGTGTGCATCTGTAGTCCCAGCTACTCAGGATGCTGAGGCAGGAGAATCGCTTGAATCTGGGAGGCGGAGGTTGCAGTGAGCCAAGATTGTGCCACTGCACTCCAGCCTGGTGACAGAATGAGACTCCATCTCAAAAAAAAAATTATTTTCAATAAAACTTTAAGCCACAGATACCTATGATTAAACTATTTCCTAAGTATTTTTAACATTTGTTAAAACACTTAATGTATTTTTTTATTTGGTAGGAAATATATAAAAATTATTATATGTGTGTAATATCTATAATATTCATTATATATTCAAATCAGTTATTGCCAATATACAGATCATATTTCATGTCCAACTGTTCTTTCATTATTTTAATAAGAATTATTTTAATAATGAAAATTATTTTAATAATGAAAATTATTTAAAAACTTTTGTTCGACAGACCGGACTTTTCTAGTTCTACAATATCTGTCAATTATCTTTTTGTCCCTTTATAGTATTCTTTCTTGATTTCTTTTTCACAGCTTGTTATGGCTCAATATTTGTAAAGTTGATAGCGAGTAGCTTTTCTTATTTTGTTTTTGTTTTAAAATTAAGGTTTTAGCACCTTTTCATTAAGTTTATCATTAGTTATTGGATTAGAATACTCATTATCATGCTAAGAAGTAGATTTGTATTCCTCTTTGTTTGTTTGTTTGTTTCATTAAACTGCTGATTTTCAAGTATAGGATAGAGGCAGCTTCCTACCTAAATGAAGGACATGAGCAGTTGTAAACACGATTCAATATTGGAAATAATAATTCATTTTATCTGTGAATATATGAGATAGCATTGTTTATAATTTGTATGGTTAGAATTGTTAACCATAGTCTGTGTTTAAACTAGAACTCAAATTTAGTTATTCATTAATTTATTATTGAGATATTCATTAAGTGAGTTAAGACAATTTGGCAACTAAAACCAAATATGAGTATTTGATTGATCAAAATTACACACACACACACACACACACACACACACACACGCATATATATTTCTGGCTTCTCTAATAAAAGTTTTTATAACTGACCCTCACAGTAAGTCATGCCACAAAGCCTATCCATGCTGTTTTTACTGTTGTTCTTCACAATTAGATCATTCTTTATTCTTGCCCCCTCCTCTTACCTATATCCCTTCCATATCTTCTTTTTAATTCTCTTTTTCCCTCTGCTTCCTTATGCACCAAGAACACAATTGTGTTACTCATTCACTCAATGAATATTTATTAAGCACTAACTATGTACCAGGTATTGTGCTAGGCACCAGCAATACAGGAGAGAGCAAAAATTGAACAAGTTCCCGGCCTTACAGAGCTCACACACAGTCCAGGGGAGCCAGACATTAATAATAGAAGCATTTATACAAATGTAAAAGTCTAATAGGAGACCACTTAAGAAAAATCAGAGTAAGTTTCTCTGAGGAAATGGACTGAGCTGAAATTAATGAGTTAATGAGGCAGATATGGAGAAGAGGTAAGAGCTTTCAAGGCGGAGGAAATAGCCCTTCCAAAGACGTGTGGCAGAACAGAGCTTGGCTTATTAGAGGAACTTATAGAATTACACTGGTCTTGCAGTTCAGAGAACAAAAGGGAGAGTGCTAAATTGCTAAGGGGAGAGGCTGAATTGCTAAGCAAGTGCCACCTCTCCCCACGGACTTGTGGGTCAGGTTAGATTTTGGTCTATATCCTAAGGGCAAAAGAAAGCATCACAGTGGGAAAGATTATGTTGCTTCCAACGAGGAGAACTGGGAAATGCTTTAGGTACAGCATTTAAAAGGCCACTGCCACAGTCCAGGCAATGGTAGCTTAGACCAGAGTGTTATGAGTGGAGATGAAAAGTGGAGGGAACCAATAGGGATTTTAAAATTACAACTCAAAGAACATGATGATGGATTATATTTGGGAAGTAAGAGACAGGACAATTTCAAGGACGACTTTTAGATATCTGGCTTGTACAACTGAATGCATGGCAGTGCCGTTTTCTAAAGCATAGGAACCACAGGAAGTGGAGCAGGTTTAGGATTTATATACAAGTGAAGTCTGGTTTAAATATTTATCCAGAGCTATTTGAAAGGAAAACTTACATAAACCTATTATAAATACTTTTGTGACTACTAAATAAATGTTGTTACAAAATAAAATAAGTGGAAAAGATACATTTAGTCAGGATAAGAATATAGACCCTGAGAGAGATTTTACAATATATTTTATACTATGTAGTTCAATTGCCATAGGCAAGTCTGTTTGCTACAAAAATCTGTGCCAAAACTATTTTATGGAAGCATTTCATATCTAACAGTCAAAATGTTTTTGGGGGCCGGGCATGGTGGTACACACCTATAATCCCAGCACTTTGGAAGGACAAAGCGGGTGGATCACTTGAGGTCAGGAGTTCAAGACCAGCCCGGCCAACATGATGAAACCCCATCTCTACTAAAAATACAAAACTTAGCCAGGCGTGGTGGTGGGTGCCTGTAATCCCAGCTACTCGGTAGGCTGAGGCACAAGAATCGCTTGAACCTGGGAGGCAGAAGCTGCAGTGAGCTGAAATCGTGCCACCGCAATCCAGCCTGGGTGACAGAGCAAAACGCCATCTCAAAAAAAAAAAAAAAAAAAAAAAAAAATGGTTTTCAGAGCAAGGTAAAATTCAGTAAAAGGAAATTATATATGTAATAAAATACAAGTAGAAAAAAGTAATTAAAGCCAAAGGGCTTTCATTCTAGTGTATTTATACCATTTCCTTTCCTTGTATTTATATGTATTTCCTATCATGATCTTGATATTGCACCACCTTAAATTCCTTTTCAGTTTGGCCTGAAAGACTTTTCTTCCCTCCTTCCAGTGAGCCATTTAACAATAGTTTGTTATTCTGGTATAATCCATTTCCATCTCATGACCTTCTCATTAGCTTCAGACTAAGCCATAATAACATTGCTTCAATACAAGAATAGAGCAACTGCCCTTCAAAGTCTCATTTTTTTGAAATCCTGTGCTATTATAAAATGCCATAATGACCTGAACATAAAGTCATGTCAAATGCTTTAGCAATGTAAAACTTGCTGTCTCATTAAGAGTATAGTCCTCCATTGTTAAACAAGAAACCACCAGCTCTGTTGGCATAAAGCCAATCAATAGAGAGTTTAGTTCTCCATGAGGCTGAGAATTTTCTACAAGTGCAATTAATTTTATTCAGTTGATTTTTATTCAGTTGTACATTGATTTTATTCATTAAGCATCTTGTGACACTCTGAAATCCCAGGGACATTTAGTAGATATTTTAATCATACCACATATTGTAAAGTATGGGACATCCTGAAAGATCTCTCTTAGGAAGATATTAGAATAATGGAAAGGGTAGGGAGGAATGTGTGTTTTATAGAAAATTGCTAGAAATGTACCATGGTAGGCAAAATAATGGCTCCCTGAAGATGTCTATGTCCTAATCCCTGGAACTTGTGAATATGTTACCTTATATGGCAAAAGGGACTTTGCAAATGTGTTAAAGTAAGGATATTGGGATAAGGAGATAATAATGAATTATCTGGATAGGCCCAATGTAATCACAGGGGTTCTTTTAAGAGGAGGGCAGGGGGGTCAGAGAAGAGAAAGAGATGTGAAGATCAAACCAGTGGTCACAGTGATGAAGGGCCACCAGCAAAGTCATGTCTGTTGCTTCTAGGGGCTGGAAAAGACAAAGAAACTAATTTTTCCCTAGAGTCTACCAAAGGAACTCTACCAACCCATTTTGGACTTCAGACCTTCAGAGGTGCCAGATAATACATTTGCTTTATTTTAAGCCACTAAATTTGTGGTTACTTATTATGGTAGCAATAGGAAACTAATACAGGTACCTCAGCTGTTAGCCGTGGTTACCCCCTAGAGGTTTGGAAATGAAGATCAGAGTTGAAGAGGACTTTTATTCTCCATTCTTCATGTTATTTGAACTTTTATCATGGATTTATGTTGGTTTTATTATGGATCTATATTGCTTCTTAAATAAAAATAATTAAGAGCAAAAGTAGCTAATATTAAGTGAAAAGATAGTGTAGAAAATTGTATAAAGGGTAATTTTTCAACCATGAAAAAATAGAAAAAAATAAGAAGGAAACTTACTAAAATGTTATCCAGTTGTTTTTCCTGAGTATTAAGAGTGTGCATGTTCTATTTTCATTTATCCTCTGAGTCACTCAAGTTATTCATTAAGCATCTACTCTGTGTTAAAGAATGTGCTAGGAACTGAGAATGCAGTGGGGAATAAGAGAGACACAATTTCTCCCCTCATGGAACAAGGCAGATTAAACAGATGATCAGACAAATTATTAATTAATTGTATTGTAATAAGTTCAATATAGGCAAAATACAGGCTGAAATCATCATGCACTAAGGCAACATAACGTAATCAGGGAATGCTTTCCTAAGGAATTTCAGCTTGGAATTAAACGAGAATTTTCCAGTCAGAGACAGGAAATAAAATTTTTTACAAAGAGGACATACCACCTTTTTATCAGGAGAAAAATGAACATTTTAAATGTTTTTTTAAAAAAGAAATAACTAACATTTCTCAGTCCTTTTATATCTGGTAACAGCAGCTGCTCATTGCTGGAAATGGTCTGCTCTTTCTGCTTGATTTAGCCAAATTCAGTTTAATGATCAGACTTTTTTTTCTCTTGTTCAAGCACTTCAGGCAAATGAAATATTTAAGTGAATAAATTGAGGCCACTAGACAAAAAAGTAAAATAATAATTGTTAAATATCTTCCTTATCCAGAGCTCACATTATTAAACTATTAGACCTAATACCTTTTGGTTGTCAATCTATCAAAAAAAGCTTGTGATAGGCCCTTAATATTGATTGACCTTGACAGAAATAAGACCCAGTGTCTTTGCCAGTTGAAGTTCTGTTTTATCCAACCAAAACTAAGAAACGCAAATGAAGAAGCAAAGAACAAGAATTATTTTGAAATTGACACAAAATGTATCACTAATCGAATTTTTCTCAAAAGAATTTCATAGATGAAATCTGTATCACTGGGTACTAAAAAGTAAGAATTTCAAATTTCTCAACTTTAGAATCTTCTCTTATAATTTCCAGATGAGTAATAATTTTCCAGATGATGGTTTGGGATTACTTTCAGCACAAGAGCAGGGAGAATAACATCTCTGTAATGAATAGGCACTAATGATTTCATAGTTAATGATTAACATCTCTGGAAAAAAAAACAAAATAAAAATAGAGAGCCTATTAATAAATGTCATGCCACCAAAAATCACTACGTGAATAATGTGTTAAAAATTTTATTTAATTGATCCTTTTTGTTTGTTGTTTGCTTGCTTTCCAGTATACTTATGTGCCTGTAACACTTAGAGCAGTAATGTCCTTTAATGAAAATCAGAATAAATATGACTATGTTTAACAAAAAATGTATCATAATGTAGAATTGACGTATAATAACAATGATACAATGAGAAGTTATGTACTGTTTATGACAGAGATTACCAGGTAAATTGCAAATAGAAGATACCATAAACATATCATTGAGAATGTCATGAAAATGAAATGTTTGAAGTTCAGATATTCTTTCTACAAATGCAATAAAATATTTATAATTTTTAATTGGTTGAATAGTGTTCCCCCCAAATTCATGTACTCCCAGAGCCTCAGAATGTGAGCAAATTTAATAATAGAGTCTCTGCAAATATAATCAAGGTAAGGATTAATATAAGATCATACTGAATTATGGTGGGCCCTAAATCCAATATCTGGTGTCCTTAATAAGAGGAGGAAAGGACACAGACATAAACAGGAAAAAAAAAAAAAAGGCCACGTAAAGATGGAGGAAAATATTACAGTGATGCAACTACAACCAGAATGCCAAGGATTGCCAGAAGCTACCAGAAGCAGGAAAGAAGCAAATAAGGATATCTTCCCTAGAGTCTTCAGAGAGACCATAGACCTGAAAACACCTTGATTTCAAACTTGTAGCCTCCAGAACTGTGGGACAATTAATTTCTGTTGTTTTAAGCAATCTAGTTTGCAATAATTTATATTGTAACACTAGGAAACTAATACAGGATTTAATATAGATAGCCATTTTCATAATCAACAAATATTTTTTAGAATTATGTTATCTGCACTCATTCTTCCTCTTTAACCTCTTTTATGGTAGAAAGAGAGATGGACAAAGAGAACAATTTGTTTTGTGATGTTTGTAACAGTCGTATTTGTTCAACAAAAATTTGAGCACTGAATCAGTTAGGATGATTTTGCCCATGAGTAACAGAACCCCTACTAAAAGTGACTTAAGATATAAGGTTATTTAATAAACTGACAAGACTAGCAGTCCACTGAAATCTTGTTTCAAAGTAGGTGTGCAAACGCAATGACTTCTTCAATAGCCCTCCTGCTCTGCCACCTCAGTATATTGGCTTTGGGATTCTGATTTGTTCCTCATGGTAGCAGAATGTCTGCTGAAGCTCCAAATATTATATACTTGTCTTTTATCAAGGAACACATTCTTAGTAGCCTCCTAGAAGACAGCTTCTAATATTTGATTGTCCAGGGTTTGGTCACATGCCCATTTCCAGACCAATCACTGACAAAGAGTACAGGATTGCTGGAATTAGTCAAGATCAATCACTGTTTGTCCAAGAGGGCTGGTAATGTTGCTTCAGAAAAGGAGTTAGGGTTCTTTGAGCAAGGAAGAAAGAATTGTCAGGTTAAAAGATATGCATATTTAATTTGAATAGGTGGAGCCAGATTGCTCTCTAAAAGTAAATCTCCATCTAAACTCCCACCAGAAGAGCATGAGGATTCCTATATCCCCACACTGGGCATTTCTCTTTTTTTTGTTTTTTTCCCATTCTAATAGGGGAAAAGTGATAGTTCAGATATGCATTTATCTGATTACTAATACTTTTGAGCATGTTTTCATATGCTTGTTAACCTTTCAGATTTCCTCTTTTGTTAATTACCTACTGTTTACCCATTTTTAAGTTGTGTTTTCTATCCCTTTTTTGGTCTATTTGCAGTGATTCCTCACATAGTCCAGATATTTAATCTTTTGTTGGCTTTATATATTTCAGATAAGTTCTCCCCATTCTGTCCTGGTCTTTCAACTTTTTCTTTTCGGTTTTTTTTTTTTTTTTTTTTTGGTTTCTTTTTGAGACAGAGTTTCACTTTTGTTGCCCAGGCTGGAGTGGAATGGCACAATCTCGGCTCACTGCAACCTCCGCCTCCCGGGTTCAAGCGATTCTCCTGCCTCAGCCTCCTGAGTAGCTGGGATTATAGGCATGTGCCACCACACCCGGCTAATTGTTGTATTTTTAGCAAAGACAGGGTTTCTCCATGTTGGTCAGGCTGGTCTTGAACTCCCAACCTCAGGTGATCCACCCACTTCAGCCTCCCAAAGTGCTGGGATTACAGGTGTGAGCCATGGCGCCCAGCCCTCAACTTTTTCTATGTTACCCTTCATTGAACAGAAATCCTTAATTTAATAAAATTAAAGTATGCATACCTCATGGAGTTATTGTTAACTTTAAATATGAAGATGTACCTAAACCTCTTGGCCATAGTCTTAAGTACAAAGTAAGAACTCAATGAATAAATCTCAAATATTATTAATTGTTATGGTTGTTATTCATTTGACCCTACCAATTCCAGAAGGATTGCAACTCTCTCTTGCTCCCATAACACCCTACATGTATTTCTATTATGGCATCTATTATATTATCTCACATGGTAGACAGATTGAATTATTTCCAGCCAAAGACATCAAAGGTCTTATTCATTTTGTAATCCTGTATTCCCACGATCTAGGACAATGCCAAAAGGTGCTTAATAAATGTTTGTTAAATAAATATACACACAAATGAATTTTCAAAGAAATTCAATGAATAAAGAATACTAATTGAAGAAAGGAATAACTCTAGGAATCACAGAATAATTTTAGATTGAAACAATGAAATAGAAAATATTTCCAAAGACACATCTGTTGAAAGACTTATCTAAAATATACAAGGAACTTATAAAACTAAGCAACAAGAAAACAACCTGATAAATAAGCAAAAGACCTGAACAGACACTTCACCAAAGAAAGTCTACAGATGGCAAATAAGTATATGAAAAGATGTTCAACATCATATGTTATTAGGGAAATGCAAATTAAAAGAACAATGAGATACCACACATACCTAGCAAAATGACCTAAACACTGAAATCCTAAACACTGAAAACATCAAATGCCAGCAAGAATGTGGAACAACAGGAACTCTCATTCATTGCTTATAGGAATGCAAAATGCTACAGCCACTTTGGAAGAAGATTTGGCTGTTTGTTACAAAATTAAACATAATCTTACCATATAATCTAGCAATTACACTTCTTGGTATTTACCCAATGAACTGAAAACTTATGTACACATGAAACCTGTACATAGATATTCACAGCAGCTTTATTCATAATTGCCAAAAGTTGGAAGCAACCAAGATGTCCTTCAAGGGTTGAATGGCTAAATAATCTGTAGTACATTCAGACAATGGAATATTATTCAATACTAAAAATAAATGAACTGTTAAGCCATGAAAAGACATAGAGGAAATTTAATGCATAATTACTAAGTGAAAGAAGCCAATCTAAAAAGGGTACACATTGTATGGTTCCAACTATATCGCATTCCGGGAAAGTCAAAACTATGGAGACAGTAAACAGGTCAGTGGTTTCCAGGAGTTGGGTGGGAGACAGGGATGAATAGGCAGAAGTCAGAGGATTTTTGAGGCAAGGAAAAAGTTCTGTGTGATACTACAATGGTGGATATATTTTATTATACATGTTTCAAAACCCAGAGAATGTACAACACCAAGAGTGAACCCTAATGTAGACTATGGACTTTCGGTTAAAATGATGTGTTAGTGTAAGTTCATTTATTATAATAAATCTACGGCTGTGGTGAGGGGTGTTGATAGTGGAAATGGTTGTGTGTGTGAGGCAGCAGGGAGAATATGTTAATTCTGTACTTTTTGCTCAATTTTGCTGTGAACACTAAACTGCTAAAAAAATTCTATTTAAAAATGAAAGACATCAATAAAAAGTACAGATCACGTGATTGTCACTAAAAATAGACAATTGGCAAGGACTAAATTAAGAGAATGAATCTTTTTTAAAAAATGACATGGTATATGAGAAAAAAGCAATATGAGTCTATCAGAAAAGTGGGGATATTTAAAAAGATAACTGTAGGATATATAATTTTATTTTGACTAAGTGTTATTGTAACTCCTAACAAATATTTTTAACCATGTCTGCTAACAAATAACAAGATGGATAGATTTTAGTTGCAAATAAACCAAGCAATTATATGGGGCAGTCAGTCAGTGAGAAGGAGAAGAGTAGAAGGGCATGGACCATCCGTGTGCATAATCATTACCTAGACCTTTGGTGTTGGCTATATAACAACACTTGACAGATTCATCAACTACTGAGAAATTGAGACTCACAAAATTTTTCATCAGCCTAAAACTTCTGCCCAATAAGGAACCTGAATTTACCCAAATGTTACTATTTACTTGCAGAGTTACATTCACCATTTTATATAGTTTCCTTGAACATATATGAATGAGCAAATGGTCATCCTTCATGCTTAAGGAAGTAAGGGGTTTAAATTTTAGTTCGATAGATTTAGGTTAGACATCAAAAAGAAATTCATGACCATAATGATTTTTAATGAGGTTGTGAGCTACCCTAATGGTTTTGGCCTCTTCAGCTGTCATCTAAAATTGTATTATTCTATGTGTATGTCTTAATCTTTCTATTTGTGCATTTGGCGTTCTTATTGTTTAAGGAGCATACCTAAAGTGTGGGGCCCCTTCTAAGGACCCCAAGACAAGAGTCTTAACTAGCAGTGTTTTTCTCAATTTTCTATTTGTTGAATTTCTAAACTTGAACCTAACAATCTTACATATAATCACCATAAATTACTATTTATGGAGGCCAGTGCTGAATACAGAATCACTAGAGCTCCTCATAGGTCTCTTGAGTCTGTTGTAGCATAGTGATTAAAGGGCAGCGACTGGAGTAAGGACTGCTTGGGTTTTGGTCTAAGCTGGACATTACTAGCTGTATCTCTTTGGGCAGGTTATATAGTCTTTCTGAGCTTTGGCTTCCTCATATATGAAATGGTAGTAATAAAAATGCCTATGTTATGATTTGAATGTGTCCCTCAAAGTTCATGAGTTGGAAACTTGATTCCCAATGCAGCAATGTTGAGAGTTCAGTCCTAATGGTAGGCGTTTTGGTCATGGGAGCATCACCTTTATGAGTGGATTAATGCCATTATTGCAGGAGTGGGTACATTATTGCAAGAGTGTTCTCCTTATAAAAGGATGAGTTCAGCCACCTCTCACTTTCTTTTTCTTGCACCCTTTCTTTGCTCTTCTGCCATGAATAATGCAATCAGAAGGCTTTCACCAGATGTCAGCCTCTCAGTTTTGAACTTCCCAGCTTCCAGAACCATGAGCATTTATAATGCTGTTCATTATAAATTACCCAGTCTGTGGCATTCTGTTATAGCAGCACAAAATGGACTAAGACAGCCTACTTCATAGAGTTATCTGAGATAATGCATATATACAAGCTAAAGACCTTAGCTCAGTGTCCAGTACATACTGAGCACTCAGTTAATACTAGTTATTGTATTAGTCCATTCTCACACTGCTATAAAGTTAACTGGCTAATTTATAAACAAAAGAGTTTCAGTTGACTCATAGTTCTGCATGGCTGGGGAGGCCTCAGGAAACTTACAATCATGGCAGAAGGCAAAAGGGAAGCAAGGCATGTCTTACATGGCAGCAGGAGAGAGACAGAGATCGGGGGAAACTGTCACTTTTAAACCACCAGATCTCATGAGAACTCCCTCACTATCATGAAGCAGCATGGAGAAAACCACCCCCATGATCCAATCACCTTCTACCAGGTCCCTCCCTTGACACTTGGGGATTACACTTAGAGACAGATTTGGGTGGTGACAGAGCCAACCATATCAGTTATTATTTTCCTCTTCTGTCCCCCATTTCCAGCTCTCTTCACTGTCTCTAGCAAGTTTGCTATCTTGTTCTCTCCCTGCCCTACTAGAACACCACATTGCAAGTCTCTGGGGGCAAAAATTATTCTGGTAGTCTGACTTGTATCTGCATTGCAAAATTTACTTCCACTGCCTTCCTGAGTTTCAGTTTGATGATTAATAAAATCATTTCTTTTCAGTGTTCTTGTTTTTCCCAAAACATTGAGGAAATCTTTATAAAATTCATATTAGTATTTCTAATATTTATATCAATGGAAGTAGGAAAATAAATAGAGTTAAGTTATAATTCACATGGCCAGACATCTCTCTTTGTATTAGCATATTCTGGCCAAAAAAACCCTAAAATTTTCATAAAAACTAGATCTTTTATAGACTTTATAATTTTATCTGTCAGTTCTGATGAAAAAGCCTAATCTTTTCACATGTGATTTCAAAAGCTTCCTTTCTAATAAGAAACAGATTGTTTTGAATAGAGAAGTACCCATCAGTGAAAGATATGTAGGGCTATAATGTCAGTTAATTTCTATAGCTGCAGTCTTATTGTTTAAAAAAATACAAAAATTACTTTAGTTCTTAAAGGCATCATTAAGTACAGAGGTCTCAAAACAAATTTAATGCATTTTTACTCCTTTTGTTTTGTGTCAGTACTACAAAATGAATATGAATGCTTTGTTTACATTTTTTGTTCTCTTTACAGTTGGAGTTTTTTATCATTTGAGATCAAAGTCAATTTTTTAAATAAGTAAAATAATTTTTAATATCTCCATGTGGTACTCTTTTATTTTCTCCTCTTCTATAAAGGGATTTACAATTATTTATTCAAAAGAAGGTAATGAGGCAATTTTAAGCCAGGCTTAATAATTCAAGGACATAATTTTTAAAAGTTATCTAAAACTGACTTTGGGCATCTTAGTAAAAACCCAAGTCAGGCAAGATAAAGCACTTTCTGGCTAACTACTATGTGCCAGGCATCACAGTGAGCCCCAAGAATAAGAAACAGAACTGCAGTTCTTAGTTGCAAAGGCTCATTCTGCAGGAAGAGAGGCAGAGAGCAGCCTCTTGAATACATAATTGTTCAACAAGGTTTTAGAGCCATAATAAAGCTATATCTGAAGTCCTACTGGAATTCAAATAAATTGTTCATTCTAGTTAACGTAGCTAACTTTTTTCTTTATTTCTATAATGGAGACTAACATTAGCCCTATCACATAGGATTGTTAAAAAGGTTAAATGAAATAATAAATGTGAAGTGTTCATTACAGTGTCTGGCCTATGGTAAATTCTCAAGGAAAACTATGTCATTTTTTTTTAGTATTGCTATAATTATTATTAGGAGTCAGGGAAGACTTTGCTGGGGAGGCAACATTAGAACTTATCAGGAAATTAAAGAATAAGAAGGAGTAAGAGGCCTGTTTGGAAGAGGCAAGGGGCATTTCAGGCAGATGTACAGAATCAGAAAAAGGCATGTTGTGAGCTTTTGAGGAAGGATGAGCAACCCAAGTAACTGAATCAGAGAGCATGGGCTTGAATAATAGGAAATGGTGCTCGTCTGTGAAGAACCATGTACTCTCTGCCAGAGTGCCAAACTTCCTCTTGTGAATAGTGCACAGCTATCAATTCAAGCAGCCTGAAATGGTGGCATGAGCCTGTAATTCCAGATGCTCAGCAGGCTGAGTGGGGAAGAATCTCTTGAGCCCAGAGTTTGAGACCAGCCTGGGCAACACAGTGAGACGCTGTCTCAAAAAAAAAATTAAGCAGCAGGGTAACATGATCAAATGTGTATTTTAGGAAGACAGCAATAAAGAGACTAGAAATAGACGATAATAATAGTTTATGTGAGAAAAGTAATGACTAATACTTAATGCTCATTATGTGCCTATGTTAATTGTTTACCATATATTTATGTGCATCTATTCTTGTAACAGCTTTATAAAGCAGATGTTATTATTTTGTCATTTTACATATGTACAACTAGGGTATACAGTTTTTATGTAATTTGCCTCAGGTTCCATGCCTAGTAGGTGTTGAAGCTAGGATTCAAACTCAAGTAGTCTTACTCTTGAATTTGCACACTTAATGAATATCCTTCACTGCTTCTCAAGTAAGCGTCAGGCTAGAGTGCTGGCAGGGTGGCCTGCACCTGTATACCAGCTGGTCAGGAGGGTTAGCCAGGAGGATTGCTTGAGCCTAAAGGTTTGAGGCTGCAGGGAGCTATGATGGAGCCACTGCATCCAGCCTGAGCAACAGAGCAAGACCCTGACCCTAAAACAAAATTTTTAAGCTACTTAAAAAAATAGGCTAAAGAAAAAAAGTAAAAATCAGAAAGGGAAGTTGTATTCAACAGAATTGACTAGCTTGTTTTTTAATGCCATAAAGACTTATTGGGTTCCTATCACCTGGCAACAATATTGCAGCCACAACAATGAAAAAACAATTTTAAAAAAGCAGCTACAACAATACAACAATGAAAAAACCATCAAAAAGCAATGAAAAGGCCTGTTCCTATAAAGTCTGTTTGCCAGTGAAGGAGCAGACAATATGTGGGGCAGAGGCACATTGAAGGGAGGAAAGGTAAAATTTTAACTCTCTCCCCTTAGGGCTTTTTGGCTAGGGCTGAGAATTAAATTGACATAAAAGAAACAAGTAGGAGAAAAGCATATAAATTTATTTAATACAAGTTTTGTGTGGCACAGGAGGCTTCATAAGAAAATAAAGACCCGAAGACCCAGTTAGAATCGAACACTTACATACTGAATTGGACAAAGAGTAGTAAATTATGAGACTGATGAGGCAAAGGGGCTTGGGCTAGGGTAGTTAACTGGGTAGAGAAGTGACTAGGAAGATAAGGGTTAGTTTAACCAGGTTTGTTTGTAGAGAATTCTCCCCCCTCAACTTACTGTTACTGAAAATAAGAATAGAACTTTCTTTCTGGTATAGGAGGATTTTTCCATTTGGGGGTTTTATCTTCAACTTTCAGGAAGAAAAAGGGGAGGATTAGAGCGCCTTTCTTGCAGCCACTGTTGTTCTTTTTCTAAAGTGCCTTTATATCAAAATAATCCTTATGCCAAAGTGATATATTTGCAGATGGCATGTTCTGCCATCCTTCATTTCCCCCCTTTGAACCTTCCCCAAGAAGTTTCATAGTTCAGAAGCTGAGTTGATAGATTGCAACCTTATCTTACTGAAAATCTCTTACTCCTGGAGAACAGGTCAGTTCCATTAAACAAACAGTTGTGTTTCATTTTAGGAGACAATGTTGCAGGTGGGTTCCTACCAAAGTTAGGCCTCCATATGGTCCCAGCAATCAGGCATTTCTATGGAAACAAACAAACAAACAAAAAAATCTGTTTATGAGTCCAGAGGGCAGCCAGTCAAGAAGATTTCTAGATATTGGGCTCGAACCATCTTCTTTTGCGGTCTGAAAGTCTCTGGTGATGTCACCAGGTGATATGGGTGAACTTTCTGAGTAGTCCACACAGCAACAGGCATGAAGCTTGTTTATATATGAGTTTCTGTGGTGATTTCTATGAAGTTTACATCAAGTCATCCAGCTTCGGCTTGCAAGGCTTTGGGAAAGGGGCAGTTTTATTTTTTTGTGATTTCAAGTCACAAAGCTGGGAGAAAATTAGAAATGTTAGTTTGAAGAGTCATAGGCAGATATTGGAGGAAACTAGAAGAATTCAGGATATAGTCCAGTTTACAGAAAGATAACAAAACCTCAAAGACAATGAACAAGGCTAGAATTGAATTACTATAGTTTTCTATAGTGCACATAATTTTTCTGTCTATAGTCACCCTCATGTTTACCAAACATAATCACAGTAAGACTAATTTGTTTGTAAAATAAGTCTAGTCTCATTAAGTTTGGCCTGATTATTTAAATAAGCAAAGCAAGAATAGTGACTGGTCATATAGACACTTTTTAAATCTGCTTTGCTGGAAAATAAGGAATCTCTGATTAGACTTTTAAAATCCTCTCCATTCCAGACTCAGTGGTGCACGCCTATAGTCCCAGTTACTCAGGAGGCTGATGCAGGAGGATTGTTTGAGCCCAGGAGTTCAAGACTAGCCTGGGAAACATAGCAAGACCTCATCTCTAAAAAAAATACAATAAATATATATACATAAATAGTTAAACATAGAATTAAAAAATAAAATAAAGGCTGGGCACAGTGGCTCACGCCTGTAATCCCAGCACCTTGGGAGGCCGAGGCGGGTGGATCACCTGAGGTGAGGAGTTCAAGACCAGCCTGAGCAACATGGAGAAACCCCATCTCTACTAAAAATACAAAATTAGCTGGGTGTGGTGGCGCATGCCTGTAATCCCAGCTACTCGGGAGGCTGAGGCAGGAGAATCACTTGAACCTGGGAGGTGGAGGTTGCAGTGAGCTGAGATCACGCCTTTGCACTCCAGCCTGGGCAAGAGGAGTGAAATTTCATCTAAAAATAAATAAATAAAATAAAATAAAAATAAAAGCCTCTTCAAGCTATAAAGCTAAGCTAGGGACTTTGCATTAGACTTCACCTACCTATAGATTTGGGTGAATTCCTCATTTCTCAAGGCTCTCAAAATATTATGAGCCTCCTGGGCCTACCAGGAAGTGACGTTCCTTACTCACCTGTAAGGTTGGAATCCTTTGAAGCCAGGTACTAGTCTTTTTTTTTTTTTTCTAAGTGGCTTTATTGGGTTCATAAAATCAACCTTAGTTCATTAAAACTGTCTGGTTATATCTGATCCTATGCATATAATTCTCAAATATGACATTCTAGTCAAAGCCTTGGTAATATAACCAATGTTTCCAATTATATCATGTTACAAAGAAAATATATTCTTATTGATCTTATATAAACAACTATATTGCCATGAAAATAATACTCAATAAGAGTTTCTGAATTTTGGAGGGATCAGGTAGGGAATAGATAAATGCTTCAAATCTGTTTCCAAAGTATACTTTACTAGATTGCTGCAAGCTATAACTAGCTTAAATAAAAACAGAAAAAGTGTTCTTTAAATCTGGAAAACAAAATATTAAAGCATTAATATAATCGTTTAATAAAGTCATAAAAATAATAATCATCCACATCAGTTTATTTACTCCCACTAATTACTTCTTGTTCTGCTTAATCCTGGGTTAGAAGTTTTATGAATCAATCAGTTTATCCATTTGATTTTTAGAAATTCTTATCAAGCTCAGTGGTATGATCTTAAAGTTATCAGAAGCCTGCACTTGTCAGAGTCTTTTCCGTGAATTTCTTTAACGATAAAGCAGTTTTGTCTGTAGTTGATTTCAGGAAAACATCAGAGTAAAACAACTATCTGTGAATGACAAATGCTTTTAAATGGCCATGGTCAAAAATCTCATGAGAGACCATTACAATGCAATTGATAAGAAAATTTGGTTATTTCTGTGGCATGCAACATTTTAAGATAATAACTAGGATTATGACTGATGACATTATACCAGGACATATCAGATTTCTAGAAATTTTGTATAATTTCTTTAATACTTACATTAATAATATATATTCCTACAAATAACACATAACCCTAATTATTTTAATATCTCTCTTTCAGAAAGATGAAAAACAAATCTTTTGAGATTTTCCAGGGGCCCTCTGGAAAATCCCAAAGTTACTCTGAGGTCAAAAGCACTTTAGAATTTGATCCTGGGAGTTCAAATGTTGTCAAAAATGTCGAAAGGTTTAAAACTCTTGATAAAATAGGATCACAGATCACTTTGAAACAATACTCAGTTATCTATTGTATTAGTCTGTCTGTGTTGCTACAAAGGAATACCTGAGACTGGGTTATTTATAAAGAAAAGAGGTTTATTTTAGCTTGTGGTTCTTCAGCCTGTGCAGGAAGCATAGTGCTGGCATCTCCTTCTGGTGAGGGCCTCAGGAAGTTGCAATCATGGCAGAAAGTGAAAGGGGAACCAACATATTACATCATAAGAGAGGGAGCAAGAGAGTTGGTGAGGAGGGGGGCAGGCTTTTTAAAGAACTAGCTCTTGCATGAACTCATTACCACTCATTACCACAGGGAGGGAACCAAGCCATTTATGAGGGATCTGCCCCCATGACCCAACACCTCCGGCTAGACTCCACCTCCAACATCAGGGGTCACCTTTCTTTCTTTCTTTCTTTCTTTCTCTTTCTCTTTCTTTCTTCCTCTCTTTTTCTTTTCTTTTCTCTTCTCTTCTCTTTCTTTCTTTCTTTCTTTCCTTCCTTCCTTCTTTCTTTTTTCTGAGACAGGGTCAAACTCTGTTGCCCAAGCTGAAGTGCAGTGACACCATCTCAACTCACTGCAACCTTTGTCTCCCAGGTTCAAGCAACTCTCCCACCTCAGTCTCTCAAGTAGCCGGAACCACAGGCACATGCCACCATGTTCAGCAATTTTTTTTTTTTTTTTTGGTAGAGATGGGGTTTCACCATGTTGGCCAGGCTGAAGTGGGTCACATTTCAACATGAGATTTGGATGGGACAGATTTCCAAACCACGTCATCTATTTAACCATAGTGACAAAGATTTCAAAGACAAATACACAAAGTTGCATACTTGTAAAAATAAAACAAAAACTTTGCTCTTGTAATGTCTTTTGTGTTGTTGTTGAGACAATGTCTCACTGTTGCACAGGCTGGAGTGAAATAGTGCAATCATAGCGCACTCTAACTCTGAACTCCTGGGCTCAATTAATTCTCACATCTTAGCCTCCTGAGTAGCTGAGACTACAGGTGTGCACTATCATGCCCAGCTAATTTTTCATTTTTTGGTAGAGACCAGGTCTTGCTATGTTGTCCAAGCTAGTCTCAAACATCTGGCATCAGGCATTCCTCCCACCTCAGCCTCCTAAAGCATCGGGATTACAGGTATGATTCACCATGCCCGGCCTTCTTTCAATATCTTTTATATTTTGTTTTCTTAAGTGATCAAAGACCTGATAAGGACAACAAAGAGCACAAAAATATTATTTTGATAATTTGATTATTTGACAGGTAATGGAAACTCTTGTACAAAAATCAAGAAAACTTTGTTCTTTTAACAGAGAAAACACCAAATTCTAGTTTGCTCACTTGCTTGCTTGCTCTTGGCTCTCTCTCTGCCTCTCTCTTTTCCCACCTTTCTATATTCACTTAATTTTTGTCTTTTATTCTTCTCTTTTTAAAATTACAAAACAATCTTTAAATAACCTCTAAACTAGGACAAAATTATTCTCCTTTTCCGTCAACAAAATTCATCTTTTTATACCTCACAACTTATCTTGCCAAAAACACATCCTACTTTCATTACGTTCTTTGCATACAGAGTTTTGTTTCTTGTTATTTCCAGTAGTTTTATGACATATTTTTGTTCGAATTTTAACCTTAATAACGCTAATTCCCAGTAACAACAGAAATAAGCAATTGTGAACTTTGTGTTGTGTACTAACATTCTGTCATAGATTCGGCAAGTTGTGAACAAACCATTTCATAATTTCTGGAGGCATAGGCCTCTTTCGTAGCATAATTTTTTTAATGTAACAAGAACACATTATTAACAGGTCCAAATATCTTTTGTCTTTGTATCAATTAAGAAGCTCAAGTAGATGAACTTATATTCAGTAATTAATGTTTTGGTATTTCATCTTATTTGTAAATGATCTAAATATTCAATTAATATTTATCATTTAACTCAACTGAGTATAACTTTAAGATTTCAAATTTCCAAAAAGATTTTGAAAACTACTTTTAAGCAGATATATTTTTATAAAACATAATCATTATTATAAAGTTTATTTGTGAACTTTTATCCTATTTACATATATTTAATTGACTTATTCTTTAAAATTATGTTTCGATTACTCATGAAAATTCCATGAGATATTAGACAAAGCTAGTCTTCATTTTAAGCTCTTTTTCTTATTGGCAATTTTTATAACCTATTAGGCAACCATCAAACATCATTGAAGCAAATCACCAGAAAATTTAAACATATAGCTTTTCTCCCCTTTACCATCATTCTAGACATACATTAAGAAATTTACTTTTATTGTATGTTTTATTTTTAAGTTGAATTTATAATCTTAAAAACTCAAATGTCAAACAGAGATAACATGGCTTGTTTGACTAGTAATCCCAGGTAGAAAAAAATTGTATATTTGAATTATATTTGACAATATGAAGACATGCCTGTTTTTATTAAACCAACAAACTTGAGCTAGCTTTATTTGCCAAAAATTATCCCACCTCATATGAGCTTGGAAAACATGTGAGTTAGTCTCTATATTTCTCTATATATAAGCATTTATGTTTTTTTCTTTAAGACAATTAAATAGAGCCCTTTTACAAGTTACTTTCGGCAATACCATCCAGGGGTAGAAAAAATATTATATATATCAACAATCACACTCATACATAAACGCACGGCCCAGATGCAAACAGAGATATTATAGCTTTCATTCTAAAATTTTAGCCGTGAAGCAGGTATAATAACACAGAACTCACTAGTTTATCACTAGTTTATAAAAGAAAAGTTGGTGCTAAACTGTGTTTCAGGCAGATGGAAAAAGTTAAGTTCACCTGCTCAGATACAGATGACTTTTTAAAAATATTTGTGGAGAGACTTTTAAGATTTTTTATTTGCTCTTGATAGGTAATCTCATGGAGGCTATGAACTAGATTGGAGGCAAGGAAGTGTTCCTCATGGTTCGGAGTTGTTTGGTTTTTAAACCACTTTTTTCCGTTGTTTTTTTAGTTCCAGCTGGGCTGGGCATAGAAATTGTTTTAGTTAACTCCTCAGATGTTTACATTGTGCAGACATAGTAAGGTTTACATCTCCAGGGGACTGAGAAAAGATGTGGGTTTTCTCCAAGAAAGAGTTTTGGAATATATTTGCCTATTATTAGGCATATAGGGTAATTTTTTCTTTTTCTTAAATATTTATATTACTTTGAGTGTAATGAGATGCTTCTTAGTGTTTCAAGACAGAGAGTGAATTGGTGTTGAGAAGAGGGGAATTGCTGAGGAGCAGTTGAGTATTATTTCAGAATGAGTGACTAAGAAGATGATGCTGTTTTTATCATAGATGGTGAATACAAATTGGGTTGTGAGGGCTAATAGTGAATTCAGTCTCGAACATTTAGAGTTTGAATTACTTACTTAACCTCCAAGCTAAAAACATTGGTCTACACTGACTTACTAGTAAAAGAGTCAAGGGCAAGCATCAATATTTGTAAGTCATAAGGTGATCCATAAGTGATGATTCCATAAAGGGAGCACCTGCAGATCAGGGCTTAGGCAGAGAAACATCAAAAGCCAATGTGAGGCCAGGCATGGTGGCTCATGCCTGTAATTCCAGCACTTTGTGAGGCTGAGGTGGGCAGAGAGCCTAGGTCGGGAGTTTGAGACCAGACTGGCCAACATGGTGAAACCCTGCCTCTACTAAAAATACAAAAATTAGCCAGGCGTGGTGGTGGACGCCTGTAATCCCAGCTACTCAGGAGGCTGAGCCAGAAGAATTGCTCGAACCTGGGAGGCAGAGGTTGCAGTGAGCTGAGATGGCACCACTGCACTCCACACTCCAGCCTGGGTGATAGAGTGAAACTCAGTCTCAAAAAAAAAAAAAAAAGCCAACCTGAGAGAAGCACTCAGTGAGGCAGAAGGACCAAAAGGGAGGTGGGAGGTGTGCTGAAGAAAACCGAGTAAGAAAAAAATTGCAAGGAGAGAAGGAGTAAAGAGAGTACATGCAACAAATATCAGAAAAGGAGAGGCCTGGGAATCAGGGCTAGATTTGGGGATTCCGATGTCATTATATCTTTGCAATTAAAAATCATTCAACATTTTCCACAGAAACTGATGCAGAGCTTCATCAGTTTAATTTCTGCAACAACCGATAAAATTACTTACATGCAACTGGTATAGATAGATATTGTTTTTATATTTTATGTTTCTGTTTTATGATTATAACAATTCCTTGTTTAACTTCTTGTTATTATTTTGTGTTTCCAATAGAAGAGATTCAATTAAGTGGTTGAAAAGCTTCAGGAAGAAATTTAAGCTAAATTGAAATGAGGGAGTAACATCAGCAAGATGATGAAATGGAAGATCCCCTACTATCACTCCCTCCATAAAAATACAACTAGAAACTACGTAAAGACAAGAACACAACCCTGAGTTCACCACAATTCAAGGGAGAATTGAAGAAACCTCCGGGGCCCTCAGAATTGAGAGAAGCTGTGACAGATAAGAAAAATGGCTGTTTCAGACATTGCAGCCCGCTCCATCAAGCTGGCATAATGCCGCTCATAGAGAATTTTCCTAGACTCATGGTTTCTAAGGTAAGAAGAGGGAGTTGGAAGTGGACACACGATCTCCCCACCAGTCTGGGAATCTTCTCAGGAAGCCCACTTCTGCCCCATCCCATGGGAACAACTGGGAGTGTCAGAAGGGCTGAACAACTTGGGATGAACTGAGACAAAGTGTGGGACACTGATCATAGTGACTGGCATGTGGATCTTGGCAGTTACTCTTCACTCCAATCAGTATGGACACCACATTGAAGAGATTGGCTGGCACCATAGTGCTATAGGGGACACACTCTGTGAGAAGGCCTGAATCCCTGGCCAGATTTCAACAAAGACTAGGTGTTCCCATTGAGTCTCCACTGGACCAGAAACAACTAGAAATGTTGGGATTGAGTTCCAATGACTGCTTAAGTCTTCCACAAACTGGGAGACAGTGGCAGGGCAGCCATATAGCTCCAGGGCATTGTTAACTTAGTGTTCACTATAAGTCTTCCTCAGACTGGGAAACAGTGGCAGGGCAAAAGTTAGTTCCAGTGCAGTGATTTAGTTCTGGTACTTACTATAAATTCTCCCCCCGCAAAAAAAAAAAAAAAAAAAAGAATATCAGCAGTTAAATTCTGATACTAAGTAGTAAAGGTCAAACACCACCAAAAACACCTTTAAGAACTGGAAGAGGTAGCTATCTCCTAAAATTTGCAGGTATTAAGGCAAAGCCACAAGAATTGTAAAAACTCAGGGAAATATGACCTTACCAAAAGAAATCAACAAAGCTCCAACAATGGAGCTAGAATGTGTGAAGACCTAGGAAATGTTAAACAGACAATTCAAAATAATCCTCTTAAACAAATTCAGAGAATCACAAGAAAATATGGATAGAAAAAAAATAAAATTTGGAAAGTAACCCAGGAACAAAATGAGATATTTGACAAAGAAATAAGAAATAAAAACAAACAAATCCATTATTTCTAGGGTTTCTAGAAATAAAGAAACCATAACTAAACTGACGCAATAACTAAACTGAAAAACTCATTAGAAGCTTCAACAGCAGACTTGATTAGAGAAAAAATTAGCAAGTTTGAAGACAGCACATATGAAATTACCTAATGAGAGGAGAAAAAAAGAAAAAAGAATTTAAAAGTGTAAAAAAGAACTTTTTAAGAATTATGGCACATGATCAAGCAAACTAACCTCTGCATAGTAGGAATTCCCAAAGGAGGCAAGAGAGAAAAAGGCCTAGAAGGCATATTTAACAAAACAATGGTGAAAATTTCCCACAGATGGAGAAAAAGGACACCAGTCAGATACAGGAATCTTGGAGGTAATCAATCAAATTAAACCCAAAGAGGAAATCCCTAAGGCATATCATAATCAAATTAGCAAAAATCAGAGACAACAGAAATACTCAGTGCAGCAAAAGAAAAGAAAAATATTACATTAAACAAAGCACCTGTACAGCTTTCACTGGATTTCACAGCAGAAATCCTACAGGCCAGGTGAGAATGGGAAGCTTGAAAGTGCTGAAAGAAAAAAAAAAAAAAAAAACTGTCAACCAAAAATAATGTGCCCAGCAAAGCTATTAAAACAAGAAGAGAGATAAAGACTTTCTCAGACAAACAAAAACTGAGGGAATTTGTCAGCATCAGACCTGTGTTAGAAGACATGCTAAAGAGAGTTCTTCAATCTGAAAGAAATGGATGCTAACATGTAACAAGAAACAATCTGCAGGTATGAAACTCATTGGTAAAAGAAAGAAAACAGACCAATTCAGAATACACCAATAGTGAAATTAGGATAAGTAAATGACCTATATCTTAAATATGAAGATTAAAAGACAAAACCAGTAAAAACAATAACTACAATTTATTAAGAGATGCACAATATAAAAAAAGTAAATTGAAACATGAAAAAGTCAAAATGTGGTGAAAGGATGGTATTAAAGTGTAGACTTTTTTGTTTCTTATCTTTTCTTTGCAATAAAATATGTCACTATCAGTTTAAAATAACTTATTATAAATATAAGAGGGTTTTTGTAAGCCTCATGTTAACCATAAAGCAAAAACCTACAATAGATATATAAAAATAAATAGCATGAAATAAAAATGTACTACCAGAGGAAATCACTTAACCACAAAAGAAGAGAGTGAGAGAGGAAAAGGGAAGAATTCACAAAACAACAAGAAGTCAAGTAACAAAATGGCAGTAGTAAACCCTTACTATGAATAATAACTTTGAATGTAAATGGATCAAATTGTCCAACCAAAAGACATAGAGTGGCTGAATGGATTTAAAAAACAAGATCCAACTGTATGCTATCTACAGGTACTTCACCTAATCTATGAAGACATTCACAGACTAAAAGTGAAGGAATGAAAAAAGATATTTCATGCAAATAGAAACCAAAAAGGAACAGGGATAGGTTTGCTAATATCAGATAAACTAGACTTAAAGCCAAGAATCATTTTTAAAATGACAAAAAAGAAAGCCATTATATAATGATATAGAGGACAGTACAGCAAGAATACATAACAATTGTAAATATATATGCACCCAATACTGGAACACACAAATATGTAAAAAAGTTAACGACTTAAAGGGAGAGATTGACTACAATAAATAGTACTAGGAGATTTCAACACCCCATTTTCAGTGATGACCAGATCACTCAGACAGAAAAGTAACAAAGAAACATTGGAGTTAAAATGAACTCTAGAACAAGGGAACATAACAGATATTTTATATTATGTTATATTTTATTTTATTTTATGTTACAGATATTACAGAACATTCCATCCAACAGCTACAGAATAGACATTTTTCTCAACAGCACATAGAAGATTATCCAGGATAGATCATATGTTAGGTCCCAAAACAAGTCTTGACACATACTTTAAAAATCCAAATCATGTCAAGTGCATTTCTTACCACAATTATTCCAATTATTCTACCATTCTGGAATAAAACTAGAAACTAATTTTAAAAAAAGGAACACTGGAAATTGTACAAACTCATGGAAATGAGACAACATACTCCTGAACACTGAATGGGTCAATGAAGAAATTAAAAAGGAAATTTAAAATTACCTTCAGACAAATGAAAATGGAAACATGACATACTAAAGCCTATGTAATATATCAAAGCAATTCTAACAGCAGTTCTGTAGCAATAAATGCCTACATCAAAAAAGTAGAAAGACTTCAAATAAACAACCTAAGGATCACCTCAAGGAACTAGACAAGCAAAAACAAACAACACTCATAATTCAGATAAAGCATCTATCTGAACAATACAAAAGATTGACGTAGCAAAAATTGCATTTTTGAAATAATAAATGAAATTAACAAAACTTTAGCTAGACCAAACAAAAGAGAGAGGACTCAAATAAATAAAATCAGAAACAAAAAAGGAGATATTACAATGGATACCACAGAAATAGAGAATCATTAGAGATTATTATGAATAACTATACGCCAATAAATTGGAAAAACTAGGAAAAAAAAAGATTAACTCCTGGGCTCTTACAACCTACCAAGATGAAACCAGTAAGAAATAGAAAACCTGAACAGACCAATAACAAGTGATGAGATTAAAACAGTAATAAAAAGTCTCCCATCAAAGAAAAGCCCAAGATCTGAGGGATTCACTGTTGAATTCTACCAAACATTTAAAGAAGAATTAATACCAATTCTACACAAACTATTCAAAAATCTTAAAGAAGAAAGAATAGTTCCAAACTCATTCTATAAGGCCAGCATTACCAAGATACCAAAACTAGACAAATACACAGTTAAAAAAGAAAACCACAAACCAATTTCACTGATAAACATAGATGCAAAAATTCTTAACAAATATCAGCAAATTGAATTCCACAACATATTTTAAAAGATCATTCCATCATAGTCAAGTGAGATTTATCCAAGAGATGCAATAATGGTTCAACATATGCAAATCAGTAAACTTGATACACCACACTGACAGAATCAAGAATAAAAATTGTGTGATCATTTCAATAAATGCTTAAAAAGTACTTGATAAATTTTAACATTTTTTCCATGATTAAAACTCTCAACTAATTGGGTATAGAGGGAACATACTTTAAAAAACTGAAGATGAATATGTGAAAAACCCACAGCTAACATACTGAATAAGGAAAAATTGAAAGCCTTTCCTCTAAGATCTGGAACACAGCAAGGATCCCATTCTCACCACTTTTTCAATAGAGTACTGGAAGTTCCGGCCGAAAAACTAGGCAAGAGAAAGAAAATAAAGGACATCTAAATTGGAAAGGAAGAATTCAAGTTATCTTTGTTCACAGATGACATGATTCTATGTTTTGAAAACTTTGTGATTCCATGAAGAAACTATAATAACTGATAAACAAATTTGGTAAAGTTTCAGGATACAAAATCAACATATAAAAATTAGTAGCACTTCTACATGCCAGTGGAAACAATCTGAAAACAATCAATAAAGTAATCCCATTTATAATAGTGACAAAAAATTGAAATAGCTAAAAATAAATTTAACTGAAGAAATGAAAGCTCTCTACAAGGAAAACTATAAAACACTGATGAAAGAAGTTAAAGAAGACTCACAATAAATGGAATGATATCCCATGTTCATGGATTGGAATAATTAATATTGCTAAAGTGTCCATATTACCCAAAACAATCTACAAAGTCAATGCAATCCCTATCAAAATACCAATGATATTATTCACAGAAGAAGAAAAAAACAATTTTAAAATTTGTATGGAACCACTAAAGACCCCAAATAACCAAAGCAAACCTGAGAAAAAGAACAAAGCTGGAGGTATTACACTACCTGATTTCAGAATATACTGCAAGGCTATAGTAATATAAACAGTGTACTGGCATAAAAACAGACACTTAGGCCCAATGGAACAGAATAGAACACAGAAATAAATCCACACGTTTATAACCAACTCATTTTTGACAAAGGTGCCAAGAACATACTTTGGGGAAAGAACAATCTCTTCAATACATGGGAAAACTAGATATCCATATGCAGAAAAATAAAACTAGATTTCTATCCTTCACAATATTCCAATACCAAATATAAAGGATAAAAGATTTAAAAATAACACCTGAAACTATGAAATTACCAAAAGAAAACAGCGAGGAATCACTTGAGGACATTGGTCTGGGCAAAGATGTTTGGGGTAAGACTTCAAAAGCACACACAATAAAACCCAAATATAGACAAGTTGGATTACATCAAGCTAAAAATGTTTTACATAGAAAAGAAAACAATCTATAAAGTTAAGAGACAACCTACAGAATGGAAGAAAATATTTGCAAAGCATCTATCTGAAAAGTGATTACTAAACAGAATATATAAGGAACTCAAACAACTCAATAAGAAAAAAACAAATAATTCAATTTTTAAAATGGGCAAATGATCTAAATAGACATTTTGCCAAAGCAGACATACAAATGGCAAAGAGGAATATGAGACAAGTGTTCAGTACTGCTCATCATCAGGGAAATACAAATCAAAACTACAGTGGGATATCATCTCACCCCAGTTAGAATGGCTATTATCAAAAAGACAAATGCTGGCAAGGATGTGGCGAAAGGGGAATGGTCATATACTGTTGGTGGGATAGTAAATTAGGCTGCCTCTATGGAAAACAGTATGGAAGTTTCTTCAAAAACTTAAAATAAATCCACAATATGATCTGCTGAGTATATATCCAAAAAAGAAAATAAATCAGTACACCAAAGAGATACTGGAGGAAGAAGCAAAGCAAGATGGCCAAATAGAACCCTCCAGTGATTGTCCCCACTGCAGGAATACCAAATTGAACAAATATCTTTGCAAGAAAACACCTTCATAAGAAACAATAATCTGTTGAGCCTTCACAGTGCCTGGTTTTAATATGGTATCAAGGAAAGAGGAACTGAAAAGGATAGGAAAGACCATGTTGCATTGGCTACACTACCCATCCCCCATCCCAGGAAATGCATGGAAAGAAAATCTATGTGCTTGGGGGAGGGAGAGTGAAGTGGTTGTGGGACTTTGCATTGGAACTCAGTGCTGCTCTATCACAGAGGAACCCAGCACAGGGAAGAATTCTGCCATTGCCCATGGAGGGAGAATATAGAATAGCCTCAGCCAGAGTAGAATCCTCTGTCCCAAAGAAGTTCCAGCTAGCTCCACCATGGACTCACTAAAGTGACCTGGAGTCCTGAATATATCTGAAAGGCAGGCAGGCTACAAGGACTGCAGTCTCTAAGCAAGTCCTGGTGCTGCACTGGGCTCGAAGTCAGTGGACTTGGGGTGCAGCAACCCAGTGAAACATCAGCTGCTACAGCTAAGGGAATGCTTCCATCACCCCTCCAACAACTCCAAGCAGTACAGCTCAGGTAGACTCCTTCCACTTGCAGAAAAGAGAGGGAAGATTACAGAGGATTTTGCCTTGCAACTTGGGTACCAGCTCAGCCACAATGAACTAAAGCATCAGGCAGATTCCTGAAGCCCCTGATTCCAGGCCCTAGTTTCTGGACAAGCATTTCTAGACCCATCCTGTGCCAGAAGGCAACCCAATACCCAGAAGGCAAAGACCAAGTCCTGGCAGGATTAACCACCTGATGACTAAAGAGCTGTTGGTCTTTGAATGAACATCAGTGATAGCCAGGCAGTAGTAACCACGGGCCTTGAGCAAGATATAGCACTATGCTGACTTCAGGTGTGACCCAGCACAGTCCCAGCTGTGGTGGCCAGGGAAGTGCTTGCATCACAACTCCCCCAACTCCAGGCAACCTAGCATGGAAAGAGAGGCTCCTGTTTGGGGTAAGTGAGGGAAGAAAATGAGAGGTCCTGCTTGGTAATCCAGGGGATTCTTTTGGATCTTACCCAAGCCCTCTTTGAGCCTGCAAGTGTCACAGTGTTACTGGGCTCGGGGTGCTCTCTAGTCCAGATACAGCTGCAGCGACCAGAGACTTAGATAACAACATTCAATTCTCTTTGAATATCTCAAAAGTCTTCTCAAGAAAGATTGGTACAAACAAGCCCAGACTGTGAAGATTAGAATAAATACCTAATTCTTCAATGTCCAGGCATCAATAAACATCCATAGGCATCAAGACTACCCAGGAAAACATGACCTCACCAAACAAACTAAATAAGGCACCAGTGACCAATCCTGCAGTGACAGAGATGTGTGAACTTTCACATGGGGAATTCAAAATAGTTACTTTAAGGAAGCTCAACAAACTTCAAGATAATACAGACAAGGAATCCAGAATTCTGTCAAAAATTTTTAACAAAGAGATTGAAATTTTTTTAAAAATTAAGAAGAAATTCTAGAGTGGAAAAATTCAACTGACAAACTGAAAAATGCATCAGAGACTCTAAACAGCAGAATTGATTAAGCAGAAGAAAAAATTAGTGAGCTTCAAGACAGGGTAAATGAAAATATACAGTCAGAGGAGAAAAAAGTGAAATGAATAAAAAAGAATGAAGCATGCCTACAAGATATAGAAAACAGCATCAAAAGGGCAAACCTTAAGAGTTATTGGCCTTAAAGAAGAGGTAGAGATATTGAGCTAGAAAGCTTATTCAAATAAATAACAGAACTTTCCAAACCTAGAGAAAGACACCAATATTCAAGTATAAGAAAGTCATAGAACACCAGGAAGATTTAACCCAAATAAGACTATCTCAAGATATTTAATAAAACCTCAAAGGTCAAGGATAAAGGATTCTAAAGGCAACAAAAGAAAAGAAGCAAATAACATATAAAGAGCTCCAATGTGTCTGGCAGACTTCTCAGTGGAAACCTTATAGTCCAGACAGTGGCATGACATATTTAAAGTGCTGAAGAAAATAAAACTTTTATCCTAGAATAGTATATCCAGTGAAAATTCCTTAAAACATGAAGAAGAAATAAAGACTTTCCCAGACAAATAAAAGCTGACTGATTTTGTCAACACCAGACCTGTCTACAAAAATGCTAAAGGGACTCCTTTGATCTGAAAGAAAGGGTTGTTAATGAGCAATAAAAAATTATCCAAAGTTACAAAACACTGGTAAGAGTAAGTACACAGATAAATACAGAATACTGTAACACTATAATTGTGGTGTGTAAACCACTCATTTACTGAGTAGGAATACTAAAAGACAAAACTGTCAAATACAATAACTACAACAAAGTTTTAAGAGGCAGAGTGTATAAAAAGATAAGAAACAACAAAAAGTTTAAAAAGTCAGGGAGATGGAGTTAAAGTGTAGAACTTTTATTAGTTTTCTCTTTGCTTTTTTGTTTTTGTTGTTTTTCTGTAATCAGAGTTAAGCTGTCATGAGTTTAAAATAATTAATTATAAGATATCATTTACAAGCCTCATGGTAACCTCACATTAAAAAAAAACCTACAACAGATACACAAAAAATAAACAGCAAGAAATTAAAGCATACTACCAGAGAAAAATCACTTTTACACAAAGAAACCAGGAGGGAAGGAAAACCAAAAATCAACCAGAAAATAAATAAAATGGCAGTAGTGCCATGTGATCCAGCAATCTCAATGCTGAGTCAGAAAAGATAGGAAATTGGTACATTCAAGAGATATCTTCACCCCAATGTTTCCTGCAGCACTATTCACAATAGCCAAGATTTGGAATCAACCTAAGTATCCATCAACAGGTGAATGGATAGAGAAAATGTGGTACATATACACCAAGCTGGTCCAACCCATGGCCCATGGGCCACACGTGGCCCAAGATGGTTTTGAATGCAGTCCAACACAAATTCGTACACTTTCTTAAAACATTATGAGATTTTTTCGGTGTGATTTTTTTTTTTTTTAGCTCATCAGCTATCATTAGTGTTATTGTATTTTAAGTGTGGCCCAAGACAATTCTTCTTCCAATGTGGCCCATGGAAGCTAAAATGTTGGACACCCCCAAATGGAATATTATTTAGCCTGTCATTTGCAACAACATGAACGGAACTGGAGGACATTGCATCAGGCACAGAAAGACAAATTTTGCATTTTCTCACTCATATTTGGGAGCTAAAAATTAAAACAATGGAACTCATGGAACTAGAAAGTAGAATGATGCTTACCAGAGGCTGGGAAATGTAGCAGGGAGTAGAAGAAAGAGGGGGGATAGTTAATGGGTATAAAAATATAGTTAGAATGAATAAGACCTAGTATTTAATACCACAACTGGGTGACTTTATTTTTTTTAAGTTCAGGGGTACATGTGCAGGATGTGCAGGTTTGTTACATAGGTAAATGTGTATCAAGGGGGTTTGTAGTACAGATTATTTCATCAGCCAGGTATTAAGCCTAGTATTCATTAGTTAGTTTTCCTGATCCTCTCCCTCTTCCCACCCTCCGAGAGGCCCCAGTATGCATTGTTCCCCTGTATGTGCCCATCTGTTCTCATCATTTAGCTCCCACTTCTAAGTGAGGACACATGGTATTTGGTTTTCTGTTCCTACATTAGTTTGCTAAGGATGATGGCCTCCAACTCCATCCATGTTCCTGCAAAGGACATGATCTCATTCCCTTTTATGGCTGCATAATATTCCATGGTGTATATGTACCACATCTTTTTTATCCAGTCTATCGTTGATGGGCATTTAGGTTGATTCCATGTCTTTGCTATTGTGAATAGTGCTGCAATGAACACACACATGCATGTGTCTTTATAAAAGAATGATTTCTATTCCATTGGGTATATACCCAGTAATGGGAGTGCTGGATCAAACAGTATTTCTGTCTCTAGGTCTTTGAGGGATCATCACACTATCTTCCACAATGGTTGAACTAATTTACACTCCCACCAACAGTGAAAAGCATTCCTTTTTCTCCACAACCTTGCCAGCATCTATTATTTTTTGACTTTTTAATAATAGCCATTCTGACTGACGTGAGATGATATCTCATTGTGATTTTGATTTGCCTTTCTCTAATGATGAATGATGCACAACTGGGTGACTTTAGTCCACAATAATTTATTGTATATTTAAAAATAACTAAAATAGTAGAATTGGAATGGCACTAATATAAAGAAATGATGAATGTTTGAGGTGATGGATACTCCAATTACCCTGATGTGATTATTACATGTTGTGTGCCTATATCAAAACATCACATGTACCCCATAAATGTATATACATATTATATACCCACAATAATTAAAAATCCATTTAAAAAAACAAAGGCCTGGTGCAGTGGCTCGTTCCTATAATCCGAGCACTTTTGGAGGCCAGGGTGAGAAGATCACTTGAGATCAGGAGTTCAAGACCAGCCTGAGCAACATAGCAAGACTTTGCCTCTAAAAATAAAAATAAAAAATTAACCAGGTATCGTGGTAAGCACCCGCAGTACTAGCTACTTGGGAGGCTGAGGGAGGAAGATCACATGAGTCCAGAAGTTAGAGGTTGCAGTGATCTATGACTGCACCACTGCAATCCAGCCTCAGCAACAGAGTGAGACCCTGTCTCTATGAAATTTTTTTTAAATTTACAGAGGTATCTGCACTTCCATGTTTATTGCAGCATTATTCACAATAGCGAAGATATAGCAGCAACCTAAGTGTCCGTCAATGGATAAATGGATAAAGAAAAAGTGGTATATATACACAATGAAATATTATTCAGCCATAAAAAAGAATGAAATCCTGTTATGTGCAGCAACATGAATGGAAGTGGAGGACATTTTGCTAAGTGAAATAAGCCAGACTCAGTAAAATAAATATTGCATGTTCTCATTCATATGTGGAAGCTAAAATGTTGATATCATGAAGAAATAAGCCAGATTTAATAAGACAAATATTGCATGTTCTCATTCACATGTGGAAGCTAAAATGTAGACATCATGAAGATAGAGAGTAGAATGATGGTTACCAGAGGCTGGGAAGGGTAGGGGCAAAGGGGATATGAAGAGAGGTTGGTTAATGGGTGCAAACATACAGTTATATAGAAGGAATAAGTTACAGTGTTTGATAGCACAGCAGAGTGACAAAAGTTAATAATTTATTGCTTATTTCTAACTAGCTAGAACAGAAGATTTGGAATGTTCCTGACACAAAGAAATGATAAATGTTGGGGGTGATGATTATCTTAATTATCCTGATTTAATCATCATGCGTTGTATGCTTGTATCAAAATATTGTATATACTCCCTAACTATATACAATTATTACATATCAATAAGATAAATAAACAAATAATAAAATCAAATTGGATGTAAGTGTATGTTTTCCAAGAGGAAATGGGGGAGGGGGTATGGTGGAGGTACTTCAGATATCTGAAAAGACAGATGTCCAAAAGCAAAAAGTAGTGGAGAGATGGTAATTAGACCAATTTAGTGGACTGGCTGAAGGTTCTTTTATGAATGTTGTTGGCAGTAAAGCTAGAAAGCTCATTAGTGACAGAACACAGAAGAGCTTACATGTAAGACTGAACATGTTTGTTTATTCTCCTGTAATATACAAACATATTGTATACTGTATATATACATGTTGTATATACAAACATGAGGGATCCTTACTTCACAGACTAGGAAGTAAGGAAGACAAAGAACCAAACTACCATTAATGTGAGGATGGTGTGCAGTAGATTGCGGGCAGCAAGGCAAGTTCGTCTGAAGCCTTTTAAACAGTTAGAGAGAGGTCAGGTGAGAACTAGTCTCTATCAAGTGGAAGTTTCATCAATCAAGTCACATCCAGAGTTGGGACAAGAGACTGAAAAACAAATACTCTTTAAGACACTTAGACCCAGAGCCAGGCTAGAACATCCAAAATCTATTTACCCATCTAAAAAGCAAGTTGAAATGTGGGAACCAAGGTGTACAGCCAAAACAGGGTAAAAGTAACTGAGAGATCCAGCCAGGATGGACAGGGCAGAAGGAGGCAACAGTAGGAAATTCCTAAGTCAGAGTGCAACTACTGGGCTAATAGGCTGCCACAGGCCCTTGGGGAGAGTCAGAATGCAGATGTTGCAAATATAAGAGATATTTCAAAATAATAATGCATGAGATTTGATGACTGTTAGAAGCCAAAAGCGAGAATAATTGTCAACACAGTGACCAGAAAAATGGTAATGCCATTAACAGAAAGGGGGAGGAAAGTGAGAGTTAGTTTTGAAAGGTGGGGAGAAGATGAAGAGTATGTTTTGGACATGTTACTTTGAGGTGATGCTAGGTCCTAGTAGAAATGTCTTCATGGTCATTGAAATGTGAGATTGGAGGTCAGGATGGTAACCAGGCATTAGTTTGTATAGATATACCACAGGATCATATAGAAATGCTTGAAGTTTCAAAAAGGCAGAGGGTAAGAAGGGAGAACAATCAAGAGCCAAAATCAGAATCTCACTATTTGGGACAAAACAGAGGAAAAAATGTAGAAACAGAGAAAAAAGAAGTGACTGAAGAGGTAAGAAAAAACTTAAAGCAGACTGATAAAAAAGGTAGGAAGAAAATTAAAATAGATGAATGTCGTAGAACCTGGAGAGGAATATACAAGTGGCAGTGTTCACTAGGTCAGAGTAGATGCCGTGGGATAATAGCTTCAGGTACTTACCAATGTGTCTTCCAGTCCCTTCTACATCCTCATCCTCTGCCCATTCCCCAGCACTTCCTCACATAAGTAGCTCCCACTACTTGGTCAAGACATCATTGCCTCCAGGGGGTGGCAGAAAGAAATGGTCAACACTCATATTTTGAATTTCAAAGTAGGCTCTTGAAGTTAATAGGTTTTTGAGTTTTAAGAGACTGAGCTGTAGAACTGAGGTCTGGGATTTCTTCTTATAAAGAGCCAGAGTAATACGCACTTGCCATCCTCTCAGAAGTTTCAAGAGCAGAAGGAGAAAGCTTAGTCCCTGACAGGTCCATATGGAAGGTCTTTTTCCGGCCCACTCCAAGAACTGGTTTTTGGGAAGTGTGGTGGATACCAGGCCCACCATAAAACTTCGGGGGATTTCCATAAAGGAATTTGTGTCTGCTTCATATCTGCAACTCTGAAAATGAAACACAGATGACCTCAAAGAAGTGCTTTGAACACAATGAGAAGAAGTAGTGGCACAGATAGCCTGATGGCAGCTCTGGGTTGTTCATAGCCCCAAAGAGGGATGAGGCTGACCAAACCTTCCCTTCACTCCAGAGAATAAATTATACAAAGGAAACAGCCAGAGGCCCAGATATCTTATAGTCAATGAAGACCACATCTGAAGATACCAATGTGGACTGTGCAAATAGGAAACCAGATGCAGACCCAGTGTACGTGAGCATGCACAATTACCAGGCACCTCAGTAAATTCCAGAGCAGAATTCTCTGCTTATCCAATGCCATAACGCCATATGCGATGCCCCCAGTCCCTGCCCCCTTGCTAAAGGAGATGCCATCCTGGGAGAAGGGAAGAAAAGAAAGTGCTCTGAACTGGACTACATTTAAACCTAAATAATTGGGAAATTACTGTATTCTCCTGAGTTTACCTCAAGTAACAAGATAAAGCTTTCTGCCATCAGGAGGAAACAGGAGCTAGAAGTAGAAATTAAATTTAGTTATGGGAAAATAAAGTGAGTTGCCATTTTTGCACACAAGTATTTGTGTCTGTGAAAGTTGTATCTGCTACACATACAAGCCTAACAACTATTTTGATCCATGAAAAATCACAATATTCTATTTTTGATACAGACAAAAAAAGGCACAAAAATGCTAAAAAAAATTAAGGACAAAATTGTGCTTAAGCAGTATGTAACAGTGCTGCAGCATTATATATAAGGTTACGGGTGTTGGTGAAAAATAAATTTTGTATTCTGTTGTATATAATTGATACATTCACTCAGTTTTTATTACTGCTCTTCCAGCGATGGCTATAAAGGGTAGCAAATATCATTTGTACAGCTTAAGTATATCAAATACCATTCAATTTCTATTCTACGAATATGTAAATGGAATCTCCAAGAAACAAGTCAATAGAATGTTTTTGAAGCTACTTGAACAAAAGATCAATTTTTACCTCAAAATATCATATCGTGGAAGAAGGTGCTTTTAAAAATTTATTCATTATTTCATCTGAGGGATGTAATTAAAGTGTAGTGTAATTTAGACTAATGAAAAAAGCTTTATAAAGAAAATCTAACTCCATTTACTACTCTGAATTAATGTCATAGAATACTTATTAAGATAAAAGGAGCAGTGTGCTACTTCAGTGTCAAGCAGTGTTGGATTTAATCAATTTCAGATGTATACAAACCTGGCTTTCCCAAGCACCCCAACCAGATAGCAGAGAGGCAAGGGGGTGAGTATAGCAAAACTAGGTAATGAATGTAGTCTTTGGTGCTGAACTTTTACCCAGCAGAATTACTGAAATTAATCAGTTTTGCACTGCAAAATTTCTCAGGAACCTCAACTCTCTTCTATTGTAGTGTTAATTCCTTTATCAGACAGGGGACTTACTGAGAGGTTCAGGAAGTCTTTGTTCCCCACCATTTGCTCAAGAGTTCTAGTCTTAGCATGCCATTATCAATCTAGATAGATCCTGTCTAAATTTCTGATTAGTCCTTTCAGGTGTCCATTACAAAAAACCCATAATGGGTATGTGGATTAGTTCTACTTCTAGGTGCTTCCTATAGTAGACAAAATGTACTAACCCTAAAATACAAAAGGCATTTCCACTGCAGAAACCCAAAATCCATTCTCTGGCACATGCCATGATTCATGATTTATCAAAGCCTAGAAACTCATGCCTGCCAGGGGGCTCTCAGAATAAGACCACCATGCTCTCAGCCTCTACTTATCCAATGTCAAGAGTAAGGAGTGGAGGCGGGGAGACTTATGTCCTCTTGAACTCACAGTCTATCATCAGCAAACTCTTATTTTCTCAATCTCTTCTGTCAACATTTCTCTCACCTTCTTGCTTTACTGTAAACTTGGCTCTCCCCAGAGCCCTCTCATGTGGTAGCTGTTTTTCTTTCATATTTCTGAAAATATTGCACCTGCAGGTAACACAGAAGTAGGCGTCCTCCTTTTTTCACTCCAAATAATTCTCTTTTCATCCTCCCTAAAACTCTCTAACTTTGAATCTCATATCACCTGACTAGACAATACCATTGCCTCTTCTTGTTGCAGGCATCCACCAGATTTCATTTACAGCTCATGGTCACCCTCTTCAACATTATTACTGTCTTAATTCTTAGTGATTTCAAAATCCACATAGATGATCCTTCCAATACTCTAGCCTCTAACTTCCTCTACCTCCCCTTCTCCAGGATCCTGTTTATCACCACCATTGCTCATTCTTATGGTATATCTTAGACTTTAAAATTACCAAAAATTGCAACTCTTCCTTAACCTAAATTTCCACCATCCATCTTCCCACCACCATCTATTTACCTTCCCTCCCCTCCTCTCCCCTTTGCTGACAATCTCACTCTGCATCCAGGCTGGAGTGCAGTGGCACAATCTCTGCTCACTGCAACCTCCTCCTTTTAGGCTCAAGTGACCCTCCCATCCAGCCTCCCAAGTAGCTGGGACTACAGGTGTGTGCCACTACACAAGGCTAACTGTTGTATTTTTTGTAGAGACAGGATCTCACTTTGTTGCCCAGGCTGGTCTCTAACTCCTGGGCTCAAGTAATCTGCCTGCCTTGGCCTCCCAAAGTGCTGGGATTATAGGCATGAGCCACCACACTGCCGCTATTTTTCTTAGAACCCTGTCTCCAAAGATAAGATTTCTGACCATGTCAAAGCCAACAATCTACTGATTCTGCCACTTTTTCACTTTCCCTCACCTCATCAAGGTCCTCACAGCCCTCTTTCCGTAACTTAACGTCTGTGTTCAATTATTATAATCAGTTCTCTTGTATTCATGCTTACTTCATCATGCTTCAGCATGCAGCTTACAAGCTTGGCTAAAGCCTAAACCTTGTTAAATCCAACTCTCGATTGATAACATGGTCACATCCCATATCGAATCCATTATCAAACATGTCTTCAGAATATAACCTAAATACAACTGATTTTTATCACCTCCACCATCAACAGCCTGGTTTTTATCACCTCCACCATCAACACCCTGGTCTAAGCCACCATCATCTCTCTCTGATCATTGCAATAGCCTCCTGGTTTCTCTGCCCTTGCTCCCTAGACTCTGTGCTCCAAACAGTAGCCATAGTCAATCTGTAAGTCAGATCATGTCATTCCTCTGCTCAAAACACTCCAATCACTTCCATCTCGCCCAGAGTAAAAGCTAAAGTCTTCAGAGTGACCTACAAGGGCATATCAAACAAATATTTGCAGTAAATAAGTATTTGTTGAATGAATGAACATGTATGCATAAGGGACCATTCAAAAACTCATCCATAGCATCTGGGGATGCCTTCTCTGTGCTCTCCTCCCTTCAAGGCTAAGAACTGCAGACTCAAAATTCATCTGACAGGCTCAAAATTGACATCTGATATACCCTCCAGACCATTAGTGGAATATTTTTTTTTAATTCGACTTGAACTCTGTGAGGTCAAGATTCAAATGTTTATTTTTATAGCCCTATCACTTAACATGGTGCCTGGCTCAGAGTAGACATGCATATATTTGCTGTGTATACTGCAAAATAAGATATGTTGGGGAGGAGAGGATCTATGTAGAATTGGCAAACCTGCCCAGAGTGGTTGGAGAAATTTAGGAACCAACATCACATAAATAAATCCCTGTTGCTACTCCTCCTAAAGAGTACTGCAAAAAAATCTCACCTGAGAAAGATCTTCATCAGAAATTAGCAACTGCAATTTGAAGGGCCTACCCCTATGAATTTCCCATTGGGATCCACATCTGAAATTCTAGTCTGGTTTCTCTGTCCTTGATCTTTTAATCTGTGTGGAACTTCTTCCAGTTGGCAGTACAAAACAAACTTCCTGCACGTCAGTGTCAGTTGCTTTAGAGGATAACTGCCTACTCTTTTGGAATGACCCATTGGCTTCTCCAAAATGAATTTCATCTCTGTTACATAGTCTGTATTTTAAACCAAACCATCTTAAATGAATTCCTCTCAAGTGTGATGGAATATCGCCCAGGTATTTTTGTATGATATGGTAACAGAGACAAATAGATAGAAACATCATTTTATTTACATAAAATAAAAACATATATGCTTTTATATTTATAGATACTTTCTGTAAAGAAAAATAAGACCCTACTAATAGTAGGTACCCTTTGGCAATGGGATAAAATGTTGGCATAGAAGGTGAAAAAGTAGAATTTTCTTTTTCACTTCCATATCTTTTGAAATTTTAAATCCTTGAGGCTATATTCTTGATTTGTTAATTTTTTATTCAACAAATATTTATCAAGCATATAATGTGGGCAAGGTGCCTACTTGGCTAGACCAAAAGATAACTGTCATTCAGCAGAAAATATAGTTTCAACAGTAAAAATCACTTCGTGTGCATGGATACTGGAATGTATGAGAGGAGAGGAAGAAATCCCAGGATACGAAGAACAAGATTCTAAATTCAGTTTAGCAGAAGTTCCAGAAGCCAATAGATGTTAGTGAATCTTTACCTGCTGCCACTGATGTGGGGTAGTAGCTTGAATTTCTTCATTCACCCTTCACAGTGACATGGAATGTCAGGCTAGCATCTAGCCTGTGCTAGACCACATGCTGGATTCTTCTTTTGACCTAATAGAGTAAGGAGCCACCTGCTGCTCCAAGGAGGCAGGGGGACTCATGGTTCTCCTGCAACCAAACCCCGCTATTGTGTCCCCTTCAGCTTTACTGGGAGTTTTCACCTCCTGCAGATTCTCAGCACACAGGGCATACTATATCAGCTGGATTTACACTTTTCTTTGCCCCTAGAATAACACACAGGGAGGAAGGTCAACTTCTCATTCAATGGTGCCTTTTCCCATTAAATCCTCACAGCAGGTGTTCAGAGGAGCTCAATATCATCCCTCCCAGCCACACTTAGTGGTCACTTCTGCTTCTCAGCCTGCATGTCCTTGCTATCTCAACTCCTCTTCTCCTGCTAAAGCCCCTGCCTAGAGTTCTCTCCAATTTGGAAAGAAAGTTGTACTATTTGTATATTTTGAAAATAGCTTAAATTAAGAAAAATCCTGAATTAATCTTTATAGAAATTCTGCAGATGTACTTTGTTTCTGTGTTGCCTTGTCCACTGGTCTCACTGAAGCCACTTCACAATAATAATAACAGCTAACATTTAATGAACACCAATTCAAGCTTTGCATGTATTAACCCATTGAATACTCACAACAACTCTCTATGGTAGTACTAATTTTATCCACATTGTTCAGATGAGAAAATTAAGGTATTGAGAGCTTGAGTCACTTGCCAAAGAGCATACGTGACTTGCTATAAAGGGCAGAGGCAGGATTTAGATCCCATCCATCAGACTCTAGAGTCTGCCTTCTTAACTAGTGTACACTGCTTCTTCTTATCCAAAAATTACAAAGAGATTTTTCTAAGAATAAAAAATAATGAAGTGGATTTTAATTCATTGCAGGTTTTCAAAGTAAAATTTTGGCCAGCTAGTTTCTATTCCACATTGGTTAAAATACAATGACATATATATTACAAATAAATTTGTGATAAAAAAAAGATCTCCAAATCCTGCACAGGGTTGCAGGACAGTTGCCTCGGTGAACCTGCTTTGCAAAATTGGCACAGAGAGAAGGGTCTGGTCTGGCAGAATCATGGCTCTAGGGCAAAGAAAGATGGGCAATACCACCCATACCCAGCCCAGAGGAGAGACAACAACCTGGGGCAACAGGGGCTGTACATGAAGCTGAATGATCTATGGAGAAGAAAGGGTGATGAGTGGGATGTAGAAACAGGATCTTGCTATGTTAACCAGGCTGGTTTCTAACTCCTGGCCTCAAACAATTCTCCTGCCTCAGCCTTCCAGAGTGCTGGGATTACAGGCATGAGCCACCGTGTCTGGCCTGGAACTTACTTTCTTACTGGGAGAAGGCCATCCAATAGAAACTATAAACAACAAACTGTCAAACTGTATAGTTTGTTAGGTAGTGATCAGCAATATATAGAAAAATAAGACAGGAGAGAGGAATAGGAAGTTCTGGGGCAGTCAGGGAAAGGAGGTTTACAGTTTAAAATAAGGTTGTCAAGGAAGGGAAGGAACCACCGAGAAGAGGACATTAGAGCAAAGGCATGAGGAGGTTAGGGAATAGACCACATGATAATTTGAGGGAAGAGCAGTCCAGGCAGAAGAAACAGCAAGTGAGAGGCCCTGAGAAAAGAACATACCCGGAGGGAATTGAGAATCACAGGGAAGCAGAATGAAGAAGGCAGAGACGGATGGGAATAGTAGGAGATAGGTCATGAGGTCAGAACAAAGGAGTGGAGAAGTATGGTGTGTGTGTGTGTGTGTGTGTGTGTGTGTTTAAGGGTGGGTTACATAGGGCACTTTTGACCATTGTAAAATAATTTTGGGTTTTTCTCTGATGTGTGATGGGTTTTGAGCAAAGAATGACAGGATTGGACTTAATTTTTGACAGCACCACTCTAGTTGCTGAGTTGAGAATAGAGGCAGGCAGCAGAAAGTGAAAGCAGGGAGACCAGCAGGAGGCTACTGCAAAAATGCAGGTGAGAAATGATAGTATTTGGATCAAGGTGGTGGTAATGACAAGGGTGAAGAGAAGTTAGATTCTGGATATGTTTTGAAGCTACAGTCAACAGGATGTGAGTGATGAAAGAAAGATTCAAGAATAAACCCAAACTTCTGGCCTAGGCAACTGGCAGGATTCAGTTGCCATTAACAGAGGTAGAAAAAACTTCATAAGGACTAGGAGAAGAGGGGATAATCAGGAAGTTGATTTTGGAATATTAAATTGGAGGTGCCAATTAGACTTTAGAGTGGAATTATCAATTAGGCATTGTATACAAGAGTTTCTGTAGTTTGAGTAAATGTCTAGACTGAGGACATAAATTTGGAAAGACTAAGGGCATATAGATGGCATATAAAGCCATGAGGCTGGATGAGATCACAAAGGGAGTGGATCCATACAGAGAAAAACAAGGTGTCCAAGGGCTGAGTGCTGGTGCCCTTCACAATTAGCAGTCAAGGAGATGAAGAGGAAGCAATGAAATAACAAAAAAGGAACCATCAGCGAGGTAGAGGAAAATGTGGGATGTATTATTCTGTTGACTCTTGAGTTTATTGCTAATTTGAGTATTAGACTTCTACATGATTCATATATTGATAATGTAAATCAACAACTGATTCTGAACTCCATCTGATTTTTTTCATCTGCTTTTAAAAAAGCAAATATGACACAAAGACAAAGTGAGGCAGAGCCTATAGCTAGAAAGCACTTAGTGCTCATAGATGAGTGGGGAAGAGGGACTGACGACAGAATATTTGAATTTGCAGGTATCTCAGAACACCTGGGAGTATGATTGCTGTAGTTGTAACATGGAAGAGAGAGAGTCATTGTAATCACAGGCAGCAGAAACATCGGGGCAGTATTGAAATTGTGAGTATACATGGTTAGGAGATCAGATCTGACCTAAGAAAATTCAGACAGAAATATTTTTATTTAAATAATAAACGATAGATACCTAGGTATAGGAAATATCTGGATGCTTTACAGCTTCTCTATTTTCATATCAATGGTGTGGGTTTGCATACATTATGTCATCCTGAATTAGGAAGCTTGAATGATGTTTTTGCTGTTTTTTATTTAATGGATGTTAGTAAACATCTTTTTTGGTGTGGAGAAATGCTATGGATAAATAGGAAAAATAAATTACCAGAAACAAAATCTCAGTATCCTTTGTTATTTATGTGATTATAGAATTGGTAAATTATACTATTTTAGGAATACATTCTTGTTATTTGTTATTCTTTTCACAAATAGTCTGTTTTCTCCATACTTTTTCCATCTAGATATGTACCTATTCAGCTCTTTAAAAGGAATTAAAGTAATTTTTTGATGTTTCAGGACAAAATACTCCTACTAGTTTGGAGGAGAACTGGGAGCTAAAAATAATCTAATTGGCAACCTTTTGAGTATTAAATAAAAAATTCTCATCTCTCCATTTTCACTGTCTAAAAAACAAGTCTCAAGGATTTCATTAATGTCTAAAGTTTATTTTCACATTTTATTTTTATTTATTTTTCTATGATTCATTAAGGAAGTATATTTTAGCTTAAAGATTCTACAAAGTAATACAAATAACAACAGACTTTAACTTCAGTGTGGTTCTTGGCAATGCAGTCTGTCTATAATATATAGTAGGAAAATTGGCTAAGAGATTCATTAAACCTTATTTATACAAAGCAAATAGTAAGCAGGGACCAGAGATTCTGACTTCCCTGTTGTAGAAAAAGTAAGACTTGTGGGAAAGGTGGAGGAAAAAGGAAAAAGAAAAGTAACACAGCCACAGCATATAGTAATCATACTAATAGTAATTGCCATTGTTTGTGTGTCAGGAACTGTATTTGAACTCTATGCACGTTATTTCTAATCCTTATACAATTCAACAGGGTAGCTATTATTTTATCTTTTCTAAAGATAAAGAAATTGAGGCAGATAGATTAAGCAATGTGCCCAAGACCACATACCTAATAGGTGACAGAATTGAGAAATGAAGCTGCTCTACTTCATTTCAAAATAGGCTCTATCATAGATCGTTTTTCTGCATCACACTACTTTTACAATACATTGCTTCTTAAAAGAATGTAATTATTCAGACTTTTTGTGATCCAATTTTTTCTTTACTCAATAATAATGTGTAGGGAGTCAGAAATCCAGACTTGAAAACCCAGCTATACAACATCAATATACATACTTTATTTTGTTTATGACCGTTCTAGACTTCCCCTGAACCCCTCATTCATTGTCTTAAAGCTTTGTGTCATATAATCATTTAAATACCCGTTTGGGTAGTACTCAGTCTTAGATAAACATATATCAGCTCTTAGGCAGCCTTCCTTTGCCTCCCTTCCTGAAATCATCATCATGTAATGAGGGCAGGATGTGGCCTGGTGAGGACGTGACAGAAAAGACTTCTCAGACATCAGATCCTCTGCCTCCTTTGGTCTGCTGGATAATGTCCTTTCTTTAGCTGTTGCTTGACCTAGAGCTACTAGAACCCAAGATCTGAAGCTCATACAATTCATGATCTGGAATCTACTGGCTTAGTCAGGGGTCAGTCTCCCCACCTAACTCTGCCTCATCTCAGGGAAGGGAAAGGGATGAATGTATTCTTCCTAGACTACCCAGGGTTACTGGATTGATGCAGTCTTTCCTGGATGTAACCACTATTCTCTTTTATGACTACTTCCACCGGGGTGGTGGCAGAGTTGTTGTCCCCTTTCTGTGATTTTCACCATTGATCCAGCTTCTGACCTACTGTCTCAGTATGGGATGAATGGGGACCCAACAGACTCAGATCCCTAAAACTCTCCATGGTCACTGGCGGTACTTTGTGAGACTGGGCCTGCTCAGTTGGAGAATACCTATTTAGCATGAAGCTACAGCCTTTTTATGCAGGGCCCCTTCCTTTTATGCTGCAGCAATCCCCGGCAAGCCTGTGCTCCCTCCCATCTCATGGAATGGACTCTCTGCTGTATCTCTTGGGAGTAGTGAGCTTGCAGGGAAAGTTATTCTCTCAGACCACCGGGCTTACTGCAGTGATCTCTCCCTCACTCCAATAGCCCTAGGGCAGAACAGCAAGCCCTGGGTCAGCAGACAACCACCAGAATTTGAGATGTCAGACTTTTCTTTTTTTTTTTTTTTGAGATAGAGTCTTGCTCTTTCACCCAGGCCGGACTGCAGTGGCCTATCTCGGCTCACTGCAAGCTCCACCTCCTGGGTTCACGCCGTTCTCCTGCCTCACCCTCCCGAGTAGCTGGGACTACAGGCGCCCGCCACCACGCTCGGCTAATTTTTTGTATTTTTAGTAGAGACAGGGTTTCACCGTGTTAGCCAGGATGGTCTCAGTCTATTGACCTCGTGATCCGCCCGCCTCGGCCTCCCAAAGTGCTGGGATTACAGGCGTGAGCCACCGCACCTGGCCGAGATGTCAGACTTTTCTTCTGCCAGCCCCTCCACAAACTTTAGGAGGGCATCTCTTGGCCTCCCTTCCTTCAGCTTCAAGAAAGGGAAGCATTTGAGTGTTTCCTTCTTTCCTCCATGAAAGAATAGGAGATAATCCCTAAAACACTCTACTCTCCCAGTCCCCTTGGGGCTTCTTATCTTTCTCACTGGTAAAGATCATCAGTTCAGTTTGGCCTCTTTCACCTGGGAATAAACCAGAAGTCTCTTACCAAGAACAGGGCCTCTGTAAAACTCAGCACTACAAAGTTCAGTAATTTTATTCTCAATCAGGTGTTATCTCTTATAACTCCACACTATTTGTCACCTGGAGCTGGAAAAGGTCTCCCGTAATACTTCACACTGTCCTGTTAGTCATCCAAAATTATGTCAAGTCATTTAAGATTCAAGACATTTTATTCATTTTTCTTCAATTCTTAATATAACTGTGTTTTTGTTTGTGTTTTTTTGTTTGTTTAACAGATTTCTTTCATTTCCCTTCATGTGGTGGTTTCTATTATGGTCACTGAAAGTTTGAAAATTTATAAAATAACTGCCTTCTGATCATTGTTACTGGTATTTTTTTTAAGGAATAATTTTAATCAGATGCCCTTTGTACAAAACAGTTTTTCACAAAGCAAGCACACAATCATAAAACTCAGGTGTAAAAGAGATGTTACACATCAGCTGAACCAAATTTCTTCTTTTACAAATGAGAAAACTAAGACTCAGAGGGTTAAGTAATTTGGCCAGTGCCATATTGCTAGTTAATTAGCAGAGTTTGGTCAGGACTCCCTAGTCCTTCAGAACACATATAAATCTTGTAGCTGGAATTATTTGTGTAATTATGAATGTATAGTCTGACTTACTCCACCCCCAAACACACATACACACACACACTTAAGCTCTTTCCAGGGAGGAATTATCTGTTTTGTTCTCTGCTGAATCCCCAGTGCCTATCACAGGCTCTTGAATATAAATATCTGTAAAATAAAGGAATGAATGAATGAGTGGATATATTCAACAGATATGTGTGCAGATACTACTATTATGTAGACAGAAGTGTTTGGTTTGGGAGATGTAAAGATGAATAAGACAGGGTCCAGAAGAGAGGCAGACACAGAAACCAAGGGCACAGGAGCCTAGGGGAATGATTCATTCTGGGAAATTGTGTTTCTTCTAGTCCTGCATTGGGAAGGCAGCTCTAGGGAATATGTGCAGAGAGCTGCAGCCCTGAAGACCTTCATCACCTCCTGCAAGATCCAGCACATAGATCTCCATTCAAGACCTCACATACTATTTCCTCTTAGACAATTGCATATTGCATTTCTGTTCCGTTTTATTCTAGAAGAGTGGCTCATAGTAAGTTAAAAATACACCAATGTGTCCACAATTTCAGTGGAACAGATGACTCACAGTTCAAATCACATGAAGGGAAATGATTATAAGTCAGCTGTGAACTTATTGGTTCCAGAATAATTTAAGGCACTAGCCTGCCTAGTTCAATGAAGACACTGGGGGAATTTTTTCCATATGTGGTTCATAATCACGTGTAGAATTGATTTCCCAGTCTCCTCAGGAGCCTTTTGATGTTGCTATGTGGTGCTATAACATTAGAGAGGCTATGTAATAGTCAGGTTCAATATTTTTTCCATCAATGAGGGCACCAAAGGAGAGAGATGAGGTTCCCTCTTTTCTGTGTTCACATTCAAACTTCCATTCATGGGGCTGTGAAGAAGGCAGTGCTCTCAGCTCATATTAGCCACTCAACAAATTATTACCAGATCCTATTTTCCTAACAACTAATGAGAAAGTGGTATGTGCCACTAAAAAAGAATGGTGAACACTTCCCCGGGGGCATAAGTTATGCCCATCTATTAGATTTACCTTCTCTCTCCAGGAGGATGCCCAGGTTGGGCACTCCACCCTATGACTGAGGTAAAGGTGAAGGTGCAGCTGCTAGATGTAGAAATGGTTAAAACAGGAAACAAGTTTATATCACCAGTTCCCTCATGCTAACATGGGTCAAGTATTTCAATGTGAAATGTCTCATATAGAAATTTAGCAGTGGGCAATGGCAATCAGCAGACTGTTTTCCAAGGGTCATTTGGGTAATATAAGCCTTCTGTATAGAGTAAAATAACTAAGAATGCTGGTTAAATGAAGATAACAGATAAATAAAGAAAAAATACATATCAAATCTTAGAGAATGTGGGAAATATGCAGCAGAGATATTCAATAAAAAATCTTTTGTTAATAACAGAAATACAATTCTAGAGAACATGGAAAGTAAAAAATAAGTTCTTTGGCAGTATTAACAACAACAAAAAGGGGGTATTTATGCTATATAGTGTGTTTTGGCTGGTAGAGAGAGATAAAATGACCAAGATCTTGAAATTGAATGTCTAGAGGTGCTAAATCAACAGTGTTTTAAAACTCCTGCTAATGACCAATGCAGAAACAATACAAGAAAGCAAACAAAAAGACCTCTTTTGCTTCAGTGCATAGAGTATGAAAGTATATCTGTGAATTGGGATTAATAAGGTAGAGTTGTTCACAGAGTTCATTGGAATCATTTGTATGTATTCATATGTAAACTCATACTATACATAATTCAGAGTAGAGATGATAGTTTCTCCTGTGAAAGGAGGTATGATTAGCAGTATCGGTGGACATGTTAAACTATCTGGAACTGTCGACTGGTTTGGTTCCAGTACCTGTGCTCCTTGCCTAGTTGTTGATAACTGCCATGAAAGTGGCGATAGTTCACCATAAAATCATATCTACTCCTCAGAGAGCCTAGGCATTTAGTAGAGATCAATGACATTTACTAATATTTGCACAAACACAGAAAGTGAAGTTATTCTGGTAATAAATAATTTAAATTATTATGTATTCTCAAAGTCCTTGAAATCAAACTTTCTAACAACGATGAGTACCAAATTGCTTCTATAAATATATTTTTTATGAAAAGTCAACATATTTATTGGATGAGTGGCCTAATGGCATATGAAGCAAATTAGATTACAGTGAAATCCACTCTTTATTCAATAATTAAAACATTCCTAAGCTCTAGAGGCTAACATATTTTCAAGCATTCAAGACTTTAGAGAGATGGTTCAAACAAAAATAAGCCAACAAACCCATGTTTACTAAGAACCAGGGTAACAAATACAGCTTAAAAACACCCACTTTGAAGTTGCACATAAGGACTTATATCAGCTGGTTTTTATATCTGTTTCATTATCACCATTTCTAATTTGCTTTAGAATCAGCTTCCTGAAGAGAATGAGAAGGTAAATGTGGGGAAGTAGAAGTAGCAGGGGCTGACTGAGGGCTGGTCATGGAGAAAACTGATCATCCCTTTTCCACACTCCCTTAGGTTCTTTTCATTTCAAAGTTAAGATTGCATCACCACATCTTTCTCAAGCTCAAATGACAAACTATTGCTACAGTTATAATGTTTTTGATGCATTGATATTAATTACCATTCTTATTCTAGTACTCCAAGTACCTTGCCTCATAAAAGCATATTTTAAAAAAATGCTACAGGATTTTATGGGAAGCAGTTATTTCATGATGCAGAAGCCAAGAAAGCTTTATGAAGAAGATGATATTTCAACAAGATCCCTGAAGCAGGAAGAATTTAGCCACGCAGAACTGGGGAGGTATTCCAGGCAGACAGACTACTCAGAGCATCAGACAAGTGCACCCAATCAATTCAACGTGCATTTACAACGAGGGAGAGGGAGTAATGGTTAATAAGGATCAGGGTCTTCAATGATAGATTAAGAAATTCAGTAGGCAATGAATTGGAATTTGGAGGCTGAGAATTAGGTTTAGTTTCAACTCTGCACTTACCAGCTCAATTAACCCTCACAACAATTCAGTGAGCTGGGGATTAATATGCTCGTTTTCATAAAGGAGAAAACTGAGGCTTGGACTGGTTAATAAATTGTGGACATGAGATAGCTGAGTAAGAACGAGACAAGGCTAGAAATTATGACTCCACAGCCTATGCTCTTTCTACTCTGTTTTTATAGTCTCTTTGGTTTAGTAGCCTTTTCCTTTGGGGAGATCATGAGCATTTTGCCACATTGGCTATGACTTTGTTTCCTAAAAACCTAGCACAGTGCTTGGCATATAGTACGTGATCAATAAATGTTAGCTAAATGAAAGTATGGATATCTAGCAACCCATTGTCATGGCAGAACTGGAGCACAGAAAAGCCAAGGCTGAAGATAAACAGGTAAAAAAAAAGACGCCTTCTGAGAGGCCATTGGTGTAACTGTAAGATAGATAAGTTGAAAGGTGTTTATAATACATTTAAAAAGTATTTAATGAATACTTCAGGCTGAGCATAAGAATACTTTTTCCTTTTACTCTTATCAAGTTGTAGATGTGAAATGCCAGGGTGATTGTCCCCATGAAGCCACCAGGGCCATGTTAGGAAACACCTTCTTTTGAAAGTGGGTGCTCAGGATAACAGAGATATACAAAAACTTCTCTTCTGCTTTCATAAAAGTGACAGAGACGGGAGATAACCAAGGATCCCTGGCGAAATCCCACCTTCAAGCCTAAAACAGCCTGAAGGCTGATAGACCAGACTGCTGGTTCCCAGATGAAACCCGGACCCAGAGGGAGAACTGCCCCTGTTTACCCACCTTTTCTCAACTAATTCTTTCTGAATAATGCCCACATGAGCACTGGGGGGATGGAGTGGAGCCACGGGAATCCGTTCCTCGTGCAGCAGGGAGGAGCCTGGCCTCTTCAGCTCATGGGTGGTGGCCTGGTGTTCTGTTCAATCTGTGAGGTGGGAGCCTATTAGCAGGACCTCTTCTTTTTTTGCTGAGTGCTTTCTTTTAATAAATTCTGGTCTCCTCACCTTTCAATGTGTCTGCATGCCTAATCTTTCCTGGTTGCGTGACAAGAACCTCATTTTAGCTGAACTAAGGAGCAAAAATGTCTGCATCAAAAGTAGTTCCAACATTGAGACTTCCAACATTTCATTAGCATGAAATAATCTTCACAAATAGCACCTTCCAATTTCTGAAAATTACAAACAAGAATATTGTGGAAGACAAGAGGAACACAATACAACATTTCCTTAAAAGGAATATGCCATGGGCTTGTGTTATATTTTATGGAGGTGAGATGATTAATGACCTCTGAGAATCTATTTGGAGCTTGTAATTTTAAAATAGATTAACTGATGAGAAGCTTTGTTTTGATCCAAATAATGGAAGTGTAACAACAGGCTAGTTTTTAGAAACGGCACGAACAAGGTCATAACAATCTTTTTCTGTCCTAATGATTGCGATTCTGTAAAACTGGTGACCAGGGACAGCTGGATGGGAAGGACACCTAGTACCAATTATCAGGGATTAGTAGACACTCTATTTGTTTGATTTAAATTGCATCCTGTTTGTTAGCTACAGGCATGAGAGATAATCGTGAAGGCAATTCAAATACTCGAGCACAAATCCTAGTCATGAATAGAGAAACTTGGGTCTATAACTTGTTGCAATTAGTCTTCTTTTCCCCCACATCTTGAGATTAGTTAATGTTGATAGAATTTGAAAATAATAACCCTAGAAAATAATGGAGCAAATACATTTACAAATTCAAAGCACATCAAGCAATGGGGCTGTATATGCTCACAAAACAGAAGTAATATTTAAATGTATTATAAATTACTCAAATCATAATTTTAGAGTATTTATTATGTACATGATAAACTGCATAAGAGTAAACCATGAAGACGTATTTTTGGGTCAAGGCAGATGAGAAAAACAAAGGTACATAAATAAGGAAGAAGGCAGGATAGAGGTACAAGTAACATTCTAAAGAGGATAAAGGAAGAAACCACTTAAATCCATTAGGGCTAAATAAAGATGGCTTTTAGGCAGAAGGTTGTCTTTAAATGGAGCCTTGGAGGTATGGAAATATTTGACCAAGTACAAAACAGGAAACTAATTGTATTTATCAGGTTGGTGCAAAAGTAATTGCAGTTTTTGCCAATAAAAATAATTACAAATGGCAAAAACTGCAATTACTTTTGTACCAATCTAATATTTAAGTGTAAATAGTCATGTGAGCCTAGTGAGTACCATAATGGATAGTGAAGAAAATGGTGGCCACTCAACATTTTTGCACAAGAGAGGGACATTCTTGGAGAAATGTTTTAGTATTAGTTTTCCTCTACACAATCAAAATGTTGATTTATTTGGGGAAGGGACCTCTTTAACTTAATCACTACTCATATATCTCCACTAGATCTTTAATTTTATGATTTCATCTGATTAGAAAAACAGTGTAAATGTTAATTGTATTGCAGAAGGACAATTAATAGAAGAAACGTGGTTAAACAGACTAGCTAAAAACAGGAACAGATGGTAAATTCTGGTAAGTTTTAAAATTTTCCAGCACACCAACATGAATGCCTTGTGACTACTGAGAAAAAACACATTTTATTCCTTGGATAGAAAGATTTTATCTTACTCATCCTAGGCTGATTAGTGTATGCATCACTAATACATTGTTCATGAGACATATAGTAAAGACAAAAATAAGCAATGTAAACAACTCAGAAGGGCATACTGGTCCTGATACATCTGTATGACTTAGAAATTTTGGGCCTCTAGGCTCAACAGAATTGCTGCTTGTCAATAATGATAAAAAGAATAATATAATAAAAACTTAAATATGTTATTTGCATTCTGTGAAAACGAATTTCAAAAAATAAACTGATCTGTTCGTTTTTCTCTAAGACCTCCAAAAGCTTTTACTTCTAACCATATGTTAGAATATTTCTTTAAGTCAAAACAATAATGTTTCTCTCCGTATTTTACCTGCAGCTTTGAAACTTAGAGGGTCTTTGGAGTTCAAGTTGCTCCCTTATTTATATCTATCATAGCCAAGTTAGGATTACTGGTGGATGGATGAAGACTAGATTTGATGGAATTACAGATTTCACATGGGCAGGTGAAATATTCGTGCAGAATGGACATTGAAGTTCTAAAACATTTAAGTTGCAAGCATATCCTGAAGCAAGTGTAAATTCCCCTCTTCTACTTGCACAGGAGGTTGTACAATGTGTGAGTCAACCTAATATGTAGGTTACCTTTAGAGCTCAAATGGCTGCTATAAGCCAAGAGTTGCAGATGAAAATGAAGAAATATGGTCAGTAAGCAGTAGGGAGAACCTACCATCTGCCAGACTCCCTTCAGAGCCAGTTGTCCTGCTGCTTCTCTGGGTTGCATAGAGTCCTTTACCATCTATCTATTAAATAATTTTGTAAGTTAGTAAGCCTCTTGAGGCCAATTAATTGTCTCCACACTATCCTCAGGCCAAAAACCATGACGTCATACTTGAGAATTTCCTTTTCTATCATATACTACATCCAAGCTGTCAAGAAACCCTATTTGTTCTATCTTCAAAATATATCTAGAATTTAACCAGTTCCTATTGTCTCTGCTGCCAATATTTGAGTCCATGCCTTCGTCACCTCGCACCTGAGTCATAATAGCCTTCCAAGTGTTCTCCCCACTCCTACCTTTTCTCTCTTACCTATACCTAAACCAGCAGACAGAGAAGCCTTTTAAAATGTAAGTCAGATCATATTAGTCTTGGCTTGAAACGTTTCTCTAACTTCCCATTAGAGAAGAACTGACAATGGTTTACAAGGTCCCAAGTGCTTTGGCCCCATTCCTCTCTGTTCTTCTCCTCCCTCACCCTTTTCCTGCTACACTAGCCTCCTCGCTGTTGCCAGAAAGTGCCAGGAATCTGTCCTTGCTAGAACATTTGAAGTGGTTGCTGTCTCACTTTCTCAAACCTTTGCTGGAATTTCACCTTCTCAATGAGGCCTTCCCTGACCGCTCTGTATAAAACTGAAGCCAGCCTTCTAGTTCTCTTCACCCTCCTCTACTTTTTCTTTTCCCGTGGTATTTATCACCATCTAACAACAATTTCATATAATTGTTTATTATACTGCTGCAAATTATCTCCTGCTCCTAGATAAATGCTCCATGGACGTGTTTTATTTACCTACGCGCCTGACAGCACAGCAGTGCCAGCGATGCCTGCCACACAGGAGATGCACAAGAAATATCTGTTGACTGAATGAATTATCATAAAACACTATTTTCATTGTGACTCGTAAATCATGTATTTATACACCATTATATTTCTAGACATTACGAAGACATTGCTTGAGCTAGATTTTCTCAGCACCTAAACATACTCCTACATGGTAAATCAGGGATCCCTATATATGGCATTTACTCTTTCAAGCCATCATGGTGTAATTTTTAAAGACTTCAACATATTTGTTTTTTAAAATAGAAAGTTTACTTTTTCCTGCTAGGGTACCTTTCTAAATTTCTTTGGCTGAGTCCTAAGCATTCTATAGATACAGCTATAGATATTTTATTCCTCCATTCACCTGTACCTATGATGACTCAGGGAAACATTCCCACCAAGAGGCTGAAGGATGCCCAGCCCTTTGGAAGTCCTAGTCATCATCCCAATGGATATTCCTTTATTTATTTATTTTTTTGAGACAGAGTCTTGCTCTGTTGCACAGGCTGGAGTGCAGTGGCACGATCTCGGCTCACTGCAAGCTCTGCCTCCCGGGTTCACGCCTTTCTCCTGCCTCAGCCTCCCAAGTAGCTGGGACTACAGGCGCCCGCCACCACGCCCGGCTAATTTTTTGTATTTTTAGTAGAGACAGGTTTTCACCGTGTTAGCCAGAATGGTCTCGATCTCCTGACCTCGTGATCCTCCCTCCTCGGCTTCCCAAAGTGCTGAGATTACAGGCGTGAGCCACCGTGCCCGGCCCCTAATGGTTATTCTTACTCCCATTTCCTCAGCTGCTTCCACAGAACAGACCTGGAGCCTCTGCCCCCTTGTTTCAAATCAACAACTCTGATTTTCATCATCAGTTATTACTGACTGATATGTTCTTGTTTATGTCCATTTTTGTATTTTTTAATCACTATGTGATGTTGTCCATGCATTTTTATTTGCTTATTGTTCATCTGCACTTCTTACACACACTCTTCATAGAATTTAAGTTCCTTGACAGCAAGGATCATGTCTGTTATTCACTGCTATATCTCAGAGCCTAGCACCCTCTCTCAAGGCATGATGAGAAGAGAGTCTATCTGAAGACATCCGACATGCAGTAATCATTTTGATTCATTAGAGCTTGCAGAAAAGCATTCCCAAATAAACAAAGGGCCAAGGGCCATGAGCCTTCTATATACCCACACATAGAATTTCATCACAGGGAATGAGAGGCCAGCTTTCCCACAGCAAGGATGTATTTAGTGTTCCTTGTCCTTTGTCTTTCCTCTCTTTTGAACCATTAGCTTGGCTTTTAAGCATTATACCTCTCTCATGTAGCCCCTCCCTACAAAGCCACAACTTCCTTTGCAAAAGTAATTATGAACATCTTCCTCTTTCACGCATCTCTCTCCACCCTGGCACACACCAAAATACACTAATTGTCTCTGCATAAGGCTACTTGAAAACTTCCTGTATCACCATTTACTACATTTTTCAGGCTATCTACAATTTTTAGTGCAGTGCAGTCTTTCTTATCCATTCTCTTTTTACAAGCAAGTTGCCATCACTTGTCCGGTAACACTGAAGTACACTTGGAATTATGCATTTCTTCAACGGAAGACAGGTGAGCCGTGCTCTGCCAGATTCTTGTCTGCAAAGGATGACCTTGAAAAGTCCTGGAGAAAGTGGCCTTTTCATTCCTGTGTGCTTCACCTCCACTGTGCCTGCTCACAAAGTAAGCCTTAATGCCACGGACCATTGTACTTTTCAAGCATCATTGCATAGGGAAGAGACACTGCTTTCACTACTGCCATAGCCAATCTTAAATAAGGTAAAGAAATACTAGAAGTTGGGACTGTAAGTGAAGTGGCATATTCTAAGGGCAAAAACCAATTTCCATGGAACTGAAATACCTGCCTCGTTTAAGGCAACCATATGACACACGGGTTCACAAGTGTTAAAACTTCATTTACTCCCTCAGGTAAAACAAAGCTGCAGCTGTAGTTAAGGCTTGAGCTGCAGTTGTTTCCGGAACAAGAAATAGAACCAAGAAAAGATCTGCAAAGATGCACTTGAAATGGACATTCAGACTCTATAGTTTTTTAAAGCAGTGGCAGCGTTGCTTCTTTCTCCAGCCAGACCCCAGATACCAGTACCTACCAAAGCGTCCTTTCTCACACACCCTCCTACAGTGTTAGGCTTTGTGGGAAGTTAGAGATCATATTCTCCGGGGGCAAGAACTATCTCCCAAACAGGCAATGAGAAGACATCTTAGCAGGGAATTGAGTCATCCTGGGAGCTAGGAGGAAGATGGGTTACACCTTGACAATGGTCTGCAGCAGGAAGATCCATTAACCATTACGCCTTAGCGCACCCACCCATACTCACTCATATTCCCCCAGGGGTGCTCTGATGCGACACTGTCCACGGACTGCACACTCTTCAGGTCTAATTAATGATGCCCACCCTCCCCACCTACTAAACACATTTGCAATTTAAGCATCTCTAGCTCTCCACTACCACCCACCTTTCTCCTCCACTGTCCCTTCTTCTCCATGGAGATACTTAACTAGTTGACTACTTATTAGTCCTTCAGCTGATTAGGATTTCAGGCTCACACTAAGGCCTTATCCTAAAGTCTATAAAGATCTGTGACACCGACAGGGAAAAAATTCGAAACCAGCTAGCAAAACTTTCCTGAAGGATAGAGATACTCAAGATCTAAAAATTATCTTAAGGGTTGGATTCCACACCATGAATCCCCTTTTCCCCCTTCCCCACAGCTCCCTATAGTGAAAGATCCGTAACCTTAGGAATAAATGATAAATCCTGTGACTATTAGGTTTTTCCTGGGAGTTCCTCAGGGACCCGGAGGTAACCCTGTATGTGCGTGCGTGTGTGTCTGTGTGTGTACAAGGTCCGGAGAAGCGAAATGGTGGCAGGTTCCTACAGACCCCGACCCTGTTCCCTTGGCCACCTGGCCCCGGGTAGCTGCATCCCTGGGCGGCGCACGCAGGGAAGCGTCGCGCTCTGGCGCCGGTGCGGCACCGAGGGGTATGACTGCGACCCCCTGCGCGCGCCCGCCCCCACCCCCGCACCTCGCGCCCGCCCGCGCAGCGTGACCGGCAGCCGCCGCAGACCCGGCTCGGGGAGGCGCGGAGCGCGGCGCGCTGAACCAGAGAGGCGGGCGGGCTGCTGCCTTGCGTCCGCCACGCTGTCCTCCCTCCTCCGCTCCCTGCGCCCCACCCCTGGCGGCCGCGCTGCCTGGCAGCCCGGGAAGCCGCGGCACAGCTGCTCGGCGCCTGCAGCTCCGGCTCGGGGGCTGGAACCGAAGCGGGGGCGGCGGGAGCGCGGAGACCACAGCCCCCGGGGAGAGGCGGAGGGGGTCCCTGGCCTGGGTGGAGAGGCTGAGCTGAGTGCGCGTGAGAAAGAGGGCTGCACCGTTGCTCGGCGCGGACTCTGCCAGCCCCAGCGCCAGCCCCGGCTCAGGTCGCCGCAGCCCGGGAGCCTCCCCGCTTGCGCCCCAAGGCACGCGTGGCACAGCCATGAACACCAACGATGCCAAGGAGTATCTGGCCCGGAGGGAAATCCCTCAGCTTTTTGAGGTAGGGCTAGGGCTGGTCGACGGGCGGTAGCATCCGGGGACTGCATCTCGGGGGTTCGGGGTGAGGCAGCCGCGCCCCGTCCCACCTTCCCCACACGGGGCATGTAATTGAAGGGGCTTGCAGAAGCGCACTCGCCCGCTTGCCGGAGGGTAGTCGCCTTTCCCGCGGGTTGCCAGGGTCCTTGTCAGATGGCTGGGCTTAGAAGCCTGCATGTCACAGATCAAGTTTCAGTCTTCCAGCAGGGTTCTGAAAGCAGCCTGCCCCCATCGCGCCCCTCGGATGTGGATACCCAGGGTGGGCTGCAGACCGCGGCCGGGCCGCGCTCTCTGGGGGCGAGGGCCAGGTCAGGTGGCTGCACTGTCGCCCAGCAGCGAGTAAAGGCTCGAAACTGAGGGAGCCGGAGCCCTAGTCACTCTACTTGTCGAGGGTCGGAACCCCTGGGGGAAAGAGGAAATGTGGACGAAGGCAGCCCTCCCCGGAGACAGCTTGGAAGAGAGGGATGAAGATGCAAAAAGCAAAACCCAACCTATCAGGTGCCACCTCCCCGGTGACAGGCCCCCAGCTTTGCTCTGCGCTTTCGCTGAATGAACTCCTGAGCACGTTTTTTCCGTTGCCTAGGAAGGGTTGGGCCGCAGGTTTCGCCAGTGCTCGACAACCCACCTGGAGATAGCGGGTCGGGGAGGGAGCTGCGAGGCGGGCGGACTCCTGTTGCTCAGTCTTCAGACCGCAGCACAGCATCATCTGCACCGGGACCCGGGAATGGGGGGACACTTGGAGACTGATAGAGAGGAGGCTTGAGGAATGAACCTTGGTCGGTTCTAAGCCACAGCCCCTGTCTCAGGTCGTTTGGCTTCCTTTCCTTCTCTTCGTATGTGAATTTAAAAACATTCCTGAATCTCAAGTGCTTTTGCTTGAAGTAGGGGGGAGGAGGAGAAAAGAACAGAAGCAAGCCAAGCTTCCTAAGCGAGCTCTGAGAGGGGAAATCCATTCACTGCAAACCTCGTTGCCCATTTCTGAAAACTGGTAGACTGATATCGTAAACTAAAGGTCATGAGGGTTTTTTTCCCCCCGGTTTGGGGGATTTGTTCTGTTAAAAGGAATTTTAAAGCACCATTTGAGAAAATAATTTTGCCTCAGTTTCCCTAAACTATCTTTAAAATGGGTTGCCATAATTACAGATCTTCTTTTCTCTCACCTCTATAAGCCACCGTTTTCAGGTCATCTGAAGTCAAGATTTCCAGGTAAACCACTCACTGAGCTCAAGCGTGGTATGTGAAGCCCAAATCTAGCAAATGTGTTACTCCTGCGTGAAAATAGTTAGGTGGTGTTGCATAAGGACAGGTCTTGAGAATATGTGGGAATCTTAAGAGTTGTTCTTTTTTTGTTTTTATTTTCAAAAAGTAAATATGGAAATTAAGAGGCGAAGGTTTTTCTCACAAAGATAACTACTGAGATATATTTCATTTCTACGCTTCTAAAAGAATCATTAAAAACATCTGTTGGAAGACCACGTGATTGCAAAAATTCCTACATAGTACATCTTTTTTTCTTTGTAAATGTGGGTACTGTTTTTCCTCCTTGGTGGAAGGTAACCACAGAGAATTTTGATAGTTTATTAAAATCTACCCTGTGTATGCAAATAAGTTATGGCAGGCCTTTTTGTTAAGGTTTTATGTTTTTTATTTACTTTTCTGCATATGAATGGGATAAATAATGCACACCCAGAAAAGGAAGTCAACGTGCTTGGGTGAAATACAGTAATGGACTTAGATTCACTTCTGGACAATGAGAAGATGGAAGTAGACTGCTGGTGACCTCCAAGGCTACATCCTTCAGTAAGACGAATCTGTGCTATGCGCAGCTCAAGAGGGAAGGAAAATCTGGCAGTTCTCCATGTGATGAGTGTAGACTGTAAAACTAAATACTTTAGGTTTTTAAAATGGATTTTGCCCACCACAATATTCTAGGTGTACAAAGTTTAACAATTAGCTGTCTACTAAACACAAGACATTGGCCCCAGCTGTGGATTTTAGACGCTATTATAGACTGACTGATTATTGTATTGACGTATTGTCAGACAAGGAAATATATCTAACTGACCTTTTCAGATTTTTTCCTAATTTGAGACATCATGTAAGCTAAATGGAATATGGGATATCTCTGGTAGGTTCATGTTTGAAATGTGTTTCCGGTTTTAGACTTTTTTAAACCCACTTTCTTATTATTTTGTCATGAGTTCTTAATTCTGGCTAACCTTATGGTGTGTATATTGATCTTATAGCTTACAGCAGAGATTTGGCAATCAATTTGAATACTGTGGAAAGTCAAATTAGATTATTCAAGGTCTCAAAGGGTTCACTCAGAGACTGAGCAATAATATGTGCTGGTTGTCTTCAATCCCTGATAGTGGCTGGCTATTAGAAGAAAAGATCTGAATTATCCGTGAAGGAATGGAGCTCATTGTCCCATTTTAAAATCAATGCCCTTTGGAGAACCAGTTTTGTTTAAGGACGCTGGAAATGTATATTTTCAGAAAAGAGTCATTGAGTGTGTTCACCCATTTCAGGCAATAGTAAGGATAAAAAGAGGGCATTTTGCAGAGGGCACAGAGAATCTCATGTTTTCTTTTATCTCATATCACGTTTCTGCAACAAGTACAGAGAAGAACATATGGGTTTTGGAATTGGAAACACTGAATTGAAATCCTGGGCCTAGGAGTTTCTAGTTGAGTAACCTTGAGCCATGACTAACATCTCTGAGCCATGATTTCCTAATCTATAAAATGGGAATAATAAAGTCACACAGGGCTGAGAATGCACTGAGTATGCAAATAAATATATGACACAGAGGCTTTTATTTATTAATAAGGCTAATACTGGCTTGGCATATGGGACGAATGTGAGAAGCTCAACTGCAATGTGTGTGTATATAGGACAGATTTTGACAAACAAACTGAATTGGATGCCCAGGTAGTTTTTTCTGCTCCCTCTGCAATTGAACTTGGCTGATGGAGGTGCACACTCTAGCTTACTCTATTTAGGATTTCAGAAAACAAATGTACCTAGTGAGAATTGCCTACCATTCTGAGCAAATTACAGAGGAAATAATTGAAAATAAAATACTGTATTTAAACAGATGTCAGCTCTTCAAAGGGTGTTTTGTATACTAACAAAGTATATTGGTAAGAATAATCCTTTATGCTTTTTCCATGAAATACTCTAAAGGAAAATATTTTGCACATCAGTCCAGCTTCCAGGAATCAGCATTTCCAAACTGGTAGCGTTTTTAGAATCTAGTACCAGTGACACATCAGACACCATGAACCAAAAAAGTAATAGCAGGATGATGCTTTTTTTCTTTTCCCCTCTGGAATCTCAGTGGATATTGTAGTGACTTACTCTATGTCAAATAGTAATTTTTTTTTTTAGTCTCAGACCTAAATTTTTTTGAGTCTCAGTTAGACTTGAGCTTTGAGGGATTTTTTTTTCCAATTGGAAAACAGTTAAATATGCACCTACCAAATGCCAGGGAAAGCATCAGTATCTGGGGATTGAAAAATGAATTAGACTCACTCTGTGTTGTTGAATAGCTTATGGTTTAGAAGAAAGACCATTGCATAACCCAATGGTTTCAGTATAAAGGACAAGTATGATGTTTTATGCTGGATACCATGGGAACACAGAAGAAGGGGTTCATAGACAAACCTAGGGATTCAGAGAAGACTTCCTGATAGTAATAATAACTAAAACCAACAAAGTTTATTGGGCAGTTACTATGTGCCAAGCACTTAATATGCACTGTACAAATATGAAATTATTTAATTCTTAAAAAACTCTATGAGGTATTTATTATTACCCCCATTTTATAAAAGAAGAAACTGAGGCTTAGAGACATAAAGGGTGGGTAGGAGTGAGATAAATAATGACCAGGGGCATTTTCACATGCTGCATTTTATCTCACTGTGATGAAGTGAATGGCTCTTCCATTTTAAACTATCTAGTTGCCTGAATTGCCTAAGAGGCAGAGAATGCTGAACTGAAAACTAATTAGGCAAGAATTTAAGGGATTATCTTAATGACTCCATCAGATCGTAATTTCAACTCTAATTGTTTATTAAAAGACAAATGCAAAGGACAAAAACAACCAGAATTCAAAGATGAGCCATAATACTATTTTAACAAAGGTGGGTGGGGCCACGTGCAGTGGCTCATGCCTGTAATCCCAACACTTTGGAAGGCCGAGGTGGGTGGATCACTTGAGGTCAGGAGTTCGAAACCAACCTGGCCAACATGGTGAAACCCTGTATCTACTAAAAATACAAAAAGTAGCTGGGCATAATGGTGTGCACCTGTAATCCCAGCTACTCGGGAGGCTGAGGCAGGATAATCACTTGAACCAAGGAGGTGGAAGTTGCAGTGAGCCAAGATTGTGCCACTGCACTCCAGCCTGGGCAGCAGAGTGAGACTGTATCTCAAAAAAATTAATTAATTAAATTAAATTAAAGAAAAAACAAAGGTGGGTTTAAAAGATATTTTATTTGTACATATTTTGTTATATTTCAGAGCCTTTTGAATGGACTGATGTGTTCTAAGCCCGAAGATCCAGTAGAATACTTGGAAAGTTGTTTACAGAAAGTAAAGGAACTGGGTGGCTGTGACAAGGTGAAATGGGATACATTTGTAAGCCAGGAAAAGAAGACCTTACCTCCACTAAATGGAGGACAGTCACGGAGATCCTTTCTAAGAAATGGTAATGTATATGGAGAGTAATAGACAGTGTTATAGTTATAGCAATTCTCTTTAAAACATGCCATATAGACTATACACAGTGATTTCATTTTTTGAGTTTACAAATGCCTGAAGTCATTGGATCATGATTAATTTTTCTCTGCTACTAAATCTAATCACTTCCATAAAAGGACAAACAAAATTACATACCATTGTCCAACAATTCACTAGAGGCTTAATGAAATTTTTTATTACTGACTTCATTATTTTGCAAAATAAATTACATTAGCAAACCATACATACATTTTCCTTAAAATTGCAAATAAGATTTCTCCCAGTGAATGAATAGAATACAGGTATAATTGGTAGTTATTACATAGCAGTTCAGCATTTTTTATTAGCTAGAAAGAGATTTGGCTTACTAATGTTTCCAAGTTCAGAGTTCATGTTAATGCATCTGCATAAATGCATGTAAAGTTTATACTAGTGATAAAAGAAAAACTTCAGCCAAATTAAATCTAAAGGAGTTTAATTGAGCAATGAACAATTCACGAATTGGGCAACCCCCAGAAACACAGCAGATTCACAGAGAAGCCAGCGCAGCCACGTGGTGGAAGAAGATTTATAGACAAAAAAAGGGAAATGACGTACAGAAATCGGAAGTGAGGTACAGAATGGCTGGATTGGTTATAGCTCAGCATTTGCCTTATTGAACACAGTTTGAACACTCAGCAGTGTATGAATGGTTGAAGTATGGCCGCTGGGATCGGTGAAGACTCAGCTGTTGTTACAGGCGCATACTCCTAAGTTAGGTTTTCAATCTTGTCTACCTATTAAGCTAGGTTGCAGTTTGTCCACAAGGACTCAAATATAGAAGTACAGAGTCCTTCTCAGGCCATATTTAGTTCACTTTAACACTAGTTAATTCAATAAAAATGTGTTAGCATCTACTGAATGCAATGTATTAATCTAATACATTAATCTAATCTAGGCATTTGGGTGCTATAAAAGAAGTTGGAGAAATAAACTTGTTTAAATTTTAGGAGTTGTTTAGAACTAAAAACCGCAGTTCATTAGAGAAGATTCATGGTGTTTTGATCTCTTTCTGAAATATGTGCTTATCAAAATTAGGGATTCAACATAAGCCAACCAGCCTTTCAGGCTCTAGGTGAAGTTGAGACGTATAATAGTATGTGCAAATTGGAATCAGTTCAAATCAGTGGGAACTAAATTCTGTTCTAGTGGCCAAAATCATTATATTTTCAAAACTGAAACCATTCTCAAAAATTGTACAACAAAAGGTTTATGCTCTACAGACAGAATCTGAAATGGAGACAGTTCTATCTGCAATGAATATAAGCAGGAAGCAATCTTAGTTGCTTAACCTTATTAGTCATGACCTACATAGATTTTATTTGAATGCAGTGTGGGAAAAAGTCATAGAGTGCTAATTTTCAAGGAACACAAGCAAAAGAAGGCAAACAGAAATAGCTTTTCCTCAGGAACATCTCTAAAGAGTCCTTCACCATTCATGCAGAAGTCAATGATATGACCCTGACCAAATTTCCCAGTGCTGCTGAGAAGTAATGAGATGTCTGAACTTGCTACTTAAAACTAATTTTAGAAACTTTCAAATGTTATAACAGACCAAAAAATAGAGAAATAGAAAATTTTTGGTGTGACTATAAGGTAATAAGATTAGCATTCTGAGTCTTAGAGAACAATTAATCCCATTACTGTACATGGTCTCTCACCACTGTCCATCTTACATAGGCAGGAGGTAAAATAACACTCAGTACAAAATAAGCCGTGTGGTTACATTCTATGAGAAGTCCTAAGGTAAGGTTGTGTCTTTATATACTTACTAAATCAAATTTGCACCAAATATTTTGATTTGACCCTTAGAACCCTTACAATACCAAAGAGATTTTTCTCTTACCATACAATCTATTCAAAGACCCACTTTCTGGTTTGATAACCAAGCAGAGTCCCAGGTATAAAGTTCACGCTTTGTAAATCAGCAGGATTTCTGGTTCACTGAGAACAGCGTGGTACACAGAGTAGCAAATGAGCCGAATTGGAGTTTAGGACTCCAAACTGTGCAGACACAGCTTAGATGTGCCCTCTTTGTGGGCAGCAGGTACTCATGGTTGTATCTTTAGCCAGTTGCTGCTGCAGCACACCACTTAATACATTACTGCTTTAGTGAATAAATGATATTTTTGTGGGCTTGAACAGTTCATACACATCCCCAACATACGGGAAGCTTACTTCCCAGGGTGTCATCATACTTAATGTCTGGCTTCCTGTTAAATACATACCCCGTACTTTTGTTACATCAAGGGGGGTAAATATGGGGATCTGCTTTCTAAACCTTAAAGTACTAATAAACCTCAGGTATACATTTTAAAAATTAAATCTAAGAAGTTATGACTCCTACTTAGTCGGAAAGCTGCTCTGACTGGGTGTAAAAGTGACTGCAACAAAATGAAATCCTGATGCTTCTATTTGATACTATGATTTTACACAGAAGCTAGACATGTGTCAATAGAGAATGATAAGGACTGTGGCCAAACTAGAGAGCAGAACTAGAGAGAACAGTCATTGTTTAAAAACAGTCAAGTACACCTGTAGTCCCAGCTACTCGGGAGGCTGAGGCAGGAGAATGGCGTGAACCCAGGAGGCGGAGCTTGCAGTGAGCTGAGATTGCGCCACTGCACTCCAGCCTGGGCGACAGAGAGAGACTCCGTCTCAAAAAAAAAAAAAAAAAAAAGTCAAGTACATATTTTGTAAAAATGTCCAGCTGAACAAAACACGTCTGTGGGGCTATATTGGGTACACAAATTGTGAGTTTGGAATTCCTGATCTAGCAGGATAAGCTAAAACAAGAATGGAAAAGGTAGGCTTAATTTTCATTAAAACAAGATTGCACGTTAATTTTAGGTTCTCCATACCTACTGATACTTTACCAAAGTTCCCACACAGGGATCTTTTAGTTAATCATCAAATACAAACTTTTCATATACCTATGGTGGTAAGAATGTTGCATCGCACGGTCTTGTATCTGAAAGGTATGCTAAAAAACGGAAAATGATTTCTAAACTGGTTGGTCCTGTAATAATACAATTCTGTTTCATGAAATGCTTTCTTCATTTGTGCTTTGAAGGTTTTAGCTGTAATGTGTGGAATAGTTTATTACATTCAACAATATTGCTAACTGCCCAGTATCTTAAAGCATACTGATTATTTCTAGAAATGAGTGATTCATGCATTTTTGAAAAAATATTGCCATAGCTCTGTTAATGTGTTATTACTATGAAAAATTATTCTGTGAAATGAAACATTTTCATCATCTAATCAAGTTACTTTCCTAAGTTAAAATATGATAAAGCAAGGATTAAATTATTGGCTGACTGTCTTTAAAGCATTAAATATGAGGGAAGCATCCCTTTCTTTCTGCCACATGCATACAATTGAATAATTATCTGTGAATAAGAGTTCTAATCCCATAACCCCAAACATTCATAGAGCCTGTCTTCCAGAATATCTCATTATCTTATATTCAACATGTCCAAAACCAAACACACTATATTTACTTCAAAACCAGCACTTACTGCTTTTCCTGTTTCCATGAAGTCAGCCAATAAGTCAGTTGGGCAATAAATTAACCATTTATTGAGTACTACTATGTGTCAGACATTCTTGTAGGACTGAAAATATAACCACCAGGAAAGAACAGACATGGCATCTTCCTTTGGGGACCTTACAGTCTAGCAGTGAAGTCAAGCAGTAGAAATATAAGCAGGAGCACAATGGCACTTTAGGAAAATCATAGGTTAAGGAATTAACCATGTTAACAAAGGGCTGAATCTAACCTAGGCTGGGGTTCAGGGTCGGCTTCCTGGAAGAGGTGATTTGCTTATACTTGGAGCAGAAAGCTAAGTGTGTGTTAGCTAGAGAAGGATGAAGATTGTACCAGGGAACAGAAAAGAGAATTTCCTGAGGCAGACAAAGAGGCTGTAATTTGGTCAGGAATGAGAGAAGTCCAATATTGCTGGCGCAGAAAAGAGAGAGCAGAAAGATACTATATGAAATGCAGTATGGTCCTTATCCTTTTAGACTTGAAACCTGGAAATTGTTTTTGAACTGTCACCTCCTTTCATTTCTCATATTCCAACCATAATCATATCCTTCAGATCTGGCCATCCATTTCCATTTCCCCTGCTACCACTCTAGCCAAAGCCTTCATTTCTCATCTGTTGATTACTTTAACAGCCACCTAGCTGCTACTTTTTCTGTTCTTAGTCTTTCCCTGCTCCAGTTCATTCTAACTAGCAGATTAACCTTCCTAAAACACATATTTCATTTCATTGTTTCCTTTCTCTTACCAACCCTCCCCTGCAAATCCTCCACTGGCTTTCTACTAGATTAAAGCTAAACCCTTTACCATGGTAAAGGATTCAGGGACCTCCACATTGAACCATGCTCTGCCCACCCATTTTATCTTCTGAGTTTTGTCTATGGGAAACTATTTCAGTAAGACGTTCTTTTTATTATTAATTCAACAAATATTTATTGGACACTGACTATCTGCCAAGCACAGTTCTAGATCCCAGGGATACAGAGCTCCAGACCATAGGTAAGGCCCCTGCTCTCATGAAATTTATAATCCAATAGGAGAAGACAAACAATGAATGAATGGATAAATGAAAAAACTCTCAGATAATGAAGTAGATGCTGTGCAGAGCATTAGAGTGGTGTCCCTGAGACTCACTAGGAGGCTGCACTAGATTAGAAAGTCAGTAAAGTCCTCTTGCAGGAGGTGACCTTTAAGGTAAAGTGTCAGTGACAAGAAGCAGTCAGCCATGGGAGCAACAGGGGAAGAACATTTCAGGCAGTTGATTGTGGTGGCAAGCATGGAAGCAGGTAGATCAGTAAATAGTCTATTATGATATTCCAGGTAAAATATGATGATGGCTTGGGAAGAGTTGTGATAGTAGAGATAGAGAGAAGCATATGCATTTGTTATATGTTTTGCAAATAAAGTCTTGGGAGTAGATGTGCAGAGAGAGGGAAGAAAGTAATCAAGGATAATGTTTCGAATTTTGGCTAATGTTGGATGAACTGATTAAATTTCAAGGCAGAGTTGGATACTGTTATTGGTGCTTTTCCTGATGTAGCCCTTCCCAACTCTTTCTAAAAGAGATCTACTGTCATCTGCAGACTACCCAGTGCTTTTCATGAAGCTAAAATGAATCTAGTGGGTCCGTGGTCAATGGCCTTATTTATTGTATCAACAGAGAATGCAAAGTTCTAACGGATCAACATCCCTGGGAGGAGATGTGAGCCTTATGCCATGCTAAGATACAGTAGTCATCTTAACATAATTCCTCATGGAAGGCCAGGTGGCCTCCTGTTTGCTTTGTGCAAGTGCCTTTTGGGTAGTGTTTCTCTGTGCCTCCTGGAATACTGACACCTAAGGTAAAGAAGAGGGAGCCATAAACTATGTATCAACAACTGGTTGAGACCATCTCCCTGGTTTGGACTTGCCAGCCCTGTCCTCCAGTCCTTTTGAGTATATCATTTGAATTTCTGACTCAGAGTCTTTGTACTGTTCCCACCAACTGGGTTATATTTCCTGCATTTCATCACCTGTGCTTGTCTTTCAGAGTTCAGATCCTGCCTCCTTTGCAAGTCCTTTCTTACCACTGCAGCCCAAATGTAATTCATTAAATTACTGTGGTGTTTATCAGAGAGATACTCATTCTAACACTTATCATGGCTGGTGTTCATGCAGCTATAAGATATAAACATATAAGCTCTAATTTATAAGCACTGAAGGGACAGGACTACATCTTATTCTTACACCAAATTACTCTTAACACACTAACATATCTGGCATGTTATAAATGGCAATAAATAGCAAATATTTATTGCCATTGTAGATACAAACTTAAACTTTTACATCTTTAAATCAAGTAGATTAAAAATAATAAGTAAATTGATAAAGCAAAATTAGATGATGTCACAAGATATTCCAATTGTAGAAATTATTTGCACCCTCCTACTGACCGTGACAGTACCTTAATTTTTTATTCGTTATGCCACCAAGCCATTCCGTTGGACCACAGTAGCATTTCTGGGTCATAGTAAGCAGCTTATCTATATTTGTTGAATGAATGAAATACATAATATGTAAGCATTAGCTTGGACAGGCAGCTGCAAATGCTTGTGAAGGTTATGTACTACATAACTCCAGAGAGCACCATTTGCAGAGGCCACGATGTATACAACCTACCAAACAAGACTAGGCAGTATCTGAGAAGGTTCCTCTTAGGGCAGAGGGCGGCAAAGTTTCATGAGCCAAGTTCATCTCACTGCCTGTTTTTATAAATGAAGTTTTACTGGAATGCAGGCACACTCATTTGTTTATTATATTGTTTATGACTGCTTTCATGCTACCATGGCCAAGTTGAATAGAAACTGCATGGCTCTCAAAGCCCAAAATATTGACTATCTGACCCTTTACGATAAAGCCTGCTGACCACTTAGGGAGACTTCTTCCAGTTAAGAAAAAAACAAACCCATTTAATTTTAAAATTGCTTTTACTAATTGTTTAAGTGTGAAGAGTGTTTTATTATGGTGTTTTTTCCTTTTCAAAGTTATCTTACTCTTTTGCAGTAATGCCTGAAAACTCAAACTTTCCATATCGGCGGTATGACCGACTCCCTCCAATCCATCAATTCTCCATAGAAAGTGACACGGATCTCTCTGAGACTGCAGAGTTGATTGAGGAGTATGAGGTTTTTGATCCTACCAGACCTCGACCAAAAATCATTCTTGTTATAGGTATGAGGACAGAAAGCAAAAATTCTCATACTGTTGCTACCTTTGTTTATATATTTACATTTCAAAAAAGTAAATTGTGTGTTATATGTGCAAATACTTAGTTGGATAATGACAAGCAATAGAAACAAAAGCTCAAGGGACAATAAATGGAAATATTCTTAGTATAAGTTTCAATAAAATAGAAATTGTTATAATTATATAATCAGTGCCTATTGCATTTTCATAGATTCCCAATAAAATGTCATAGAAATTCTCTATAATGAATTGAAAGTAATACCTTCAAGATTTATTGTCCTGTAGTTTTATTTATTTAATCTTGATCACAGATAACTGAGCCAATTGAAGTTTTCTAAGAGCTGAATGTGGTGGTAGTCCCAGCTAGTAGGGAGGCTGAGCCAGGAGGATCCCTTGAGCCCAGGAGTCCAGCCTGGGCAACCTAGTGAGACTCTGTTTCTAGAAGGAAAAAAAGAAAGTTTTCTAAACATGATGTGATTTTTCCCCCTTTAAATCAACAAATTAAATTTTTATTCACTATTAACTTTAGAGGGAAAAATAAATAATAATATATTGGCAAAGATTCATATAAATGAATCTTCTTTATGGCAAATTGGCACCTATAATAAATCCAAAGTTTCACTGTTAAAAGACAAACAAATCTAATAGAATAGTGTTTTACATAGCACATAACATCTGAGTATTAACCAAAATAACAATGATAATAGTTCATTTTAAAAGTTGCCACTATGAATCTTATGTTAAATATGGAATTATCAGCCCCGTGACATTTCACAAGGAATAGAAAATGAAAATGTTTTAAATATTTTTGAAAAATTCCTTTTTGGTCAAGGAGGGAGGATCACTTGAGCCCAGGAATTTCAGACCAGCCTGGTCAACATAGTAAGACCCTGTCTCTACAAAAAATTTTAAAAATTAGCTGAGCATGGTGGCACACACCTGTAGTCCCAACTATTTGGGAGGCTGAGGTGGGAAGATAGCTTGAGCCAGGAGTTCAAGGTTGCAGTGAACTCCACTGCACTCCAGTCTGGGTGACAGAGAGACCTCATCTCAAAAAAAGAAAAAAAAATTGTGGCTATTTTTGCAAATTCTTTCTCAAAATCTATAAAAATCATGAAGAGACCTGTGAACATGCAACATGTAGTCATTGTTTTCACATTCCAGTTAGAATCACCTTTCACAGAGATGACCAAAAGCAAAACTCTGGCATGAAATATTCAAAGCTGTTCTAGCCGGTTGCATTAACAGAGTGCCAAATTTATGGAGACCCCATGCAAGGAAGTAGTGCTCCAGAGGACATAGCAATGTTGGCAACTAGGACAAAAGCACGCAAATAAACACACCAAGCTATAACAAGAATTTAAGCTCACGAGACTAGAAGGAATGTCATTTGTACATTTTAAAGTGAAATGAAAATGAAATTGTAAATATATCTAGCCTTGAATTGTTAAAATTACAGAAAGAGAATTTAAAGTCAGTTTTTGAAAAGTTAAAATATTTTTATGGCTTTATGGTAGCCACTGTTATGCCATAAATCTCTATTCTTGCAAGTGGAATGCATTTTTTATGCTTAAAACTTTCAAGTCCTTACATAGAAGACAAGGAAACACTTTAATAAATGATAGAACTACAGATGAAAAATAATCGGGAATTATCTCATCATTTTATGATGAGATTTGTATGTGGACAGAACACATTCTTTCTATTTTGTTGTTCTTGCTGCTAGTAATAAAGTATTGGTCATTATTAACAGGATGAACAAATGGAAGCTCAATTGTTCATGAAAATGGTTTGATAGCAAATTGATCTTGTATAAAAGAGCACAAATATTTTTTGTGTGTACTATGAATTTTATATGAAAATGATTAAAATATTTCAACAAACTAAGATCTTTGGAGAATATGTAAATACTCAAATCTCTCCCACTTCACATTTCTTTCTATTCAGTGAAATCAACTTGTTTCCCAAGGTTGCGATTCTTGTTATAGACTTACATGCTGTGTTGTAACATTTTATATATTATAAGAATGATGAAGAACCAATAAGTGTAAATAATTTCAAGAGGATTGAAACAAGGGAAGAAAGGAGAGGGTGGATCTTAGGTTGTCTGAGAGAATTGGGACAATTTTATGACTTTTATGGAATTATAAAATAATTGTACCTGAACCTTACAAATTTGTATTAGTTCCAACCTAAAAATGTGAGAGGGAGGTATAGATGCCCACATGGTTTCTCTTCCAGCACTGCAGAATTTTTGTAAAGCTGACTCTCTTGGAACAGATATGAATCTCTCTTATGTTAACGTAATCATAAAATATCAGTGAGATGGACCCTAATATTTATAAGTTTTAGAGATAAGTGAACAGAACAAAATTAAGCCCATTCTGGCTTTAGAGAGAAGTAAAATTAATTTGATAGAAACATTCAGTAATTAAGCTCATCCAACAAATTAATGACAGAGAATATCTCTGTCAATTGTGCCAATCATATTTTTTGTTGTCTACTATTGCCTCCATTCGTTGACAAAATTTTTTTTTCTTGAAAGTACAATAACATTCTCAGTGTGTCTGAATTTTTTAAATTAATGGAGTGTATAATCTCTTCGTTTGGTGGTTACGATTAAGTGTGGAAATATAGTTTCTGAAAGATACGTGATTTTTCAAGGAATGAATCAGTTTGAATTTGTCAATGGAATTGGTCAGATAATTTTTTTATTTCAAGCCAATTCATGATTTGCCCATATATTAGTAGGTTAAAAGCAGCTATTTAAAACCAAAACTTACTTTTGATTTGAAAAATAATCTCATAGAAGTCTTTAATCCATTTTAATTTTATTTTGCATATAACAAGAGATAGGGATCTAGTTTCTTTCCTCTGTATGTGGATATGTAGTTTTTCCAGCATCATTTATTGAAGAGACTGCTTTTTACACAGTGTGTGTTCTTGGCATCTTTGTGGAAAATGAGTCCACTGTAGGTGTGTGGATTTGTTTCTAAGTTCTCTATTCTGTTCCATTGGTCTATATGTCTATTTTTACATTGCATAAAACTCTAGAATTCAAAGGATATAAGGCAAGGACAGGCATGAGCAAACATTTCAAAAAAGATTTAAATAAGCTGTGTAAATACTGGTGGGCCTTTGTCTAAAAATAATGGTTACATTTCACCAAATTATACATTAACTCTGTTGGCATGGAATCCATTATTGTTATTTTGATCATTGTTTTTTATATTCCACAGATTTTTCTTTGATTACAGAGGAAAAAATGTTAGATTTTACATAGAAAAATAGTCAAGATTTCTTTCAACTACACTGTTCAAAAATTTTTTTAATTAGCTATTTGCTCAAACAGGTAGAGGAAAAACCTGTATCTCTCATTTAATACAGTTGGTCAAGACAATTATTTCCTTGACGAAGTCTCTACTTGCTTTACATTCAAAGGCAGCACTGAGAATGCCACAAATGGAACTGTTAACCACCCTGCCTTGGTGACACAGAGTTTGCATCCCAGATGAAGTAGTAGTTGTATAAAAGGGAGGTCCTTATTGTATCAGAAGATCACAGTTTTGCCTGTTTTAAATACTAGGTGGTCCAGGAAGTGGAAAGGGTACTCAGAGTTTGAAAATTGCAGAACGATATGGATTCCAATACATTTCTGTGGGAGAATTATTAAGAAAGAAGATCCACAGTACCAGCAGCAATAGGAAGTGGAGTCTTATTGCCAAAATAATTACAACTGGAGAATTGGCCCCACAGGTACTGCTGTATAATTTTCTTTTATTCTGCAAAATGTTTTCATACCGATTGAGTATACTAAATTTAACTGTGGTTTTTTTTTTCATCCTTTCTGTTTATAAAAGGAAACAACAATTACAGAGATAAAACAAAAATTGATGCAAATACCTGATGAAGAGGGTATTGTTATTGATGGATTTCCAAGAGATGTTGCCCAGGCTCTATCTTTTGAGGATCAAGTAAGAATGTCTCTTTATATTTTAAATGAACTACTTTTTGCTTAAAATTTTGGGAATAAAAACAAAAAGACTTCTTGGAAGACTTGTGGTGCTTTTGAATGAATTCTGGTCTGAAAACAGGCAAATACATCAGTATGGGTTGGCAGAAGGTCATTTCTTTGGCAAACACTTAAAAATTAAAGACAGTCTCTGCCAAAAGGAAAGATAACTAATAATAGAATTCATTTTATTGAAAAATGCAAATCTCTCTAAAATTTATTTCAAAATACTTTTCATACAATTGTTTTTTATCTTGAATTACTAAGAATAAGCCTTATTCAGTACTGTCCAGGGATGCAAAACATTACCCTGTACTTATATTCATGCCAACTAAGGAAAGTTTCTTCGGGTTGTGAAATACTGAACCACCTATGTAGATTAAGATAGGGTTCAGTTGCCAAAATTTGAGGCTATGCCTGCTCAACCCCCAACACATCTGTTTTAAAGGAAGATAAATCAATTAAAATATTTTATATATCTATTTAAGCTTTGAAAAGCTTATGTTAATCGATTTTTCATTAAAAAAAATTAAGGCTGGGACTCAGTGGCTCACGCCTGTAATCCCAACACTTTGGGAGGCTGAGGCAGGTGGATGGCTTGTGCCCAGGAGTTCTAGAGCAGCCTGGGCAATATGACGAAACCCCATCTCTACAAAAAAAAGAAAAACACAAAAAATTAACCAGGTATAGTGGCGCACACCTGTAGGCCCAGCTACTCAGGAGGCTAAGAGAGACTGAGAGGCATGAGAATCACCTGAGCCCAGGACATCAAGGCTGCTGTGAGCCAAGATGGCACCACTGCACTTCAGCCTGGGTGACACAGCAAGACCCTGCTTCAGGAAAATTTTCTTTTAATTACAGAAGTAATATATGCTCATACAAATTTTAAGTCTATCTGTAAAACGTGAAAGTCCATCAACACCCTCCCATTCTGCTGCTCCTCCTTTCCTGAGAAATAGGAGTACTGTTAGGTTTGTTATATATTCTTCCAGACCTTTTTCTATACTTACATGCATACATACATGTATGGACACATGTGCACATGCTTATATACAAATGTGTTCTAAATTTTTATAATGACTTTTCCAAGTTATATCAATGTTGAATGAGAGTATCTTTTTCTACAGACCCTTTCCAACCAGATACGATTCATGTTTAAAATTTTTGCAAACCTGGTAAATAAATGGCATTTTGTGTTTTAAATTTGCAGTTCCTGGGTTACTATTAAGGTTGAGTATATTTTCATACACTCATTGGCCGTTTGTATTTCTTCCTTATGTGAATTGCCTGTTCTCCTTTGCCCATTTTTCTACAGACTTTTTAATCTTTTTCTTATTTATTTCAAGGAGCATTTAACATATTACAGATATCGTATTATACAGTATTAAGTAAAATATGATGTCAGTTTATGTATCACATGAAAGAAGCCTGGAGTTGGGCAGTTCACAGCCAGGGGTAGCTTTACAAAACATTTTTTTGAGTGTTCTCATTAACGGTTTTGTATCACCTATTGTGCTAGAATGTCTGCCTCCCCTTCTTAGGTTTCCTCTCCCACCATAAGTCCAGAACCTCTGGTGCTCAGTCAGCTTAAAGGCTTGGTTCTAATTGTTCTGGCTTTGAAGAGAGAAAAACTGGAAAATATCTGATGAAATTTTGTTATTGCAGTTGCTACCACATTATATTGCTGTTGAAAGCGGGTGCTATGGCAGCCATTCCATGTGATTCTTGATTATTGGTAGAAGTGTGATAGGCAGGGAGGCAGGCATTGCCACCCAAACCTGGTTCTCCCACCCACATATTGAATGTGCTAAACTTGGTAGGTACAAGCAGATGAAGCTACTTGATTTTTTTTTGTCTATTGCTTTTAAACATGCTATGTTGAATATCTTTCTTTTTTGTTGAATCATAACTCAGGAAGAGTCCCTGGCTTTTCTGGTGACTTAAAAAACATTAACAAAAGATCTCATTTTCAGCTCTTAAAAAGTCCAGTCCAATCTAAATCAAAACTTTAATTTCTTATTCACTTTAACATATATCTGCTGTCCCCAGCTTGGACCAGATTCCAACTCAGAAAGCTAAGGTGGTGTATCAGAATCCTGAAATTCCTACTCATGTGACTTGCAGTAGGTGGGAGAGGGAGGGAAGAGAGGATTCCCTCCAAAAAGCATAACCCTCTGGTAACTCTCTCTGGATACCTGATCAATCTACATCTTCTCTTATATAGCCTAGTCACGGGTAACAGTACTGATTTGGGGTCTGTTAGCAAATTCTATAGGATGGTCTGTTATCTCTAGGTAGAATGTGCAGTAACTTACATTTATTGTTTTCAACCACACTTCTGAGGCTGAAAAGTTCCAATTTAACATGTTCTTAGGTTGACATTCTAGAAGCCTAGAGGTTCTTTGCCACTGTGGGCAGTACAGAGGTGTCTGAGGTCGATGTCACCTTTGCTTATCCTGCGGGAGTTAAGCGGGTGTGGAGGCAAAGCTGAAATGTTTATGTAAAGCAGTGTCAGGGTCAGCCCTGATTGTTCTACACCCTATGTAGGCTTAAGCTTCTGGGGTGTCTTTTTTTCTGCTGCCACTTCTGAGACCAAATGTGTGGGGTCTTCCACACCAATTCTCCAATTCTCCAACACCAACTGGGTGCCTAAGAATTCAGTTCAACTTGGACACTATCCAGAGTTAGTTCAGACCCCACAGGTTAAGAGCTTAGTTCCACAAGTCTGTTTCTGCTTCAGACATCAGTTGCAAGTCCCAGCAACCACCTGTACTTCTCATTGACAGTCCATAAATTCAAGGTTTCCATAACACTCTCCACAGGTTGTATAATTGACTGCAGTGACTCAGAACCCAGAAAAACACATTTAGTGGTTTATCATAAAGGATACAACTATATATATATATTTTTATTATGCTGCATCTCCTCAAGGTTTTGCTTTAACTTAGTTTTTGTTTGTTTGTTTGTTTGTTCAAATGTAGGCACATACACACATGCCAACATTTTTCCCAAGATTTCCTCACAGATCTGGGGTGTGAGAAGAGGTGAATTTCTGATATCAGCCATATGTGGGTGATGGTCAGACCACTGTAACAAAAGGGCCTAACACTTAAATGGCTTTTAGGATGAAGAAGTGTATTTTTCTTCTTTTGGAATAGTCTCTATGTGAACAGTCCAGCTTGACTGGGCAGGTTTTTTCCTTGAGGTCATTTAGGGACCATGGTTCCTCCCAGGTTTTTCTGCCATCTCCTAAGACACTGTCACTGGCCATATGGTTGAAACAGTGTTGTCATCACATATGGGTTCCAGCTGGAATGGAAGGGGAAGAGAATGTGAAGGTCTGAAGTCTTAGATCTGGAAGTTACATCCATCGCTTCTGCTCACATGGCATTGCTGAGAATTTAGTCCTGTCAGAATTGAGAGGAAGGCCAGAAAGTAGAGTACAGCTGGGCAGCCAGGTGCCTGGCAGCAGTGCTATTACTATGGAAGTCTGGGAGAACTAACTAGCAGCTTCTCCCACAGTTTGCCTCTCTGGCCATGCAAATGCTCGCCTGCTCCCTTCTTCCCACACATATAATGTACTCACTCACTCCCCAAGTAAAACAACCAGAGTCCCATCATTTAGTTCAAAAGTGGAGAATCTCTACTCTATATATAGTTTTCTTCATCAGGTCTAGCTTTGACTTCTCATACTCAGCCACCTGGAAACTGAACTTCACGTTATCTTCCTTGTCTACCACTAATAAAGAGTGGAGGAGCAAGCCCAGGACAATGAAATAAAGGCTCCTATTCAAAAAAGGGAAGTCTGAGAATATACACATAGTCACTGAACCATAGTGAATCCTGTTAGGCGGGGATTGCAAAGGGTCCTTGCCCTGGCAGTGCCTCTGAGAAGTTCTTCCTTGTCCATTATCTGCATGACACATTGAAGTAGTATATTGGAGACTAATATGCTCTCCTCTCCTTTTTTTTTTTTTCCTAAGTGGCAAGATCCTTCTCTGTCAGCCAGGGTGGAGTGCAGGGGCACCACTGTAGCTCACTGCAGCCTCGAACTCCTGGACCACACTCAGCTAGTTTTTTAAAAACTTTTTGTAGAGACAGGGGCTCCCTGTGTTAGCCAGGCTGGTTTCAAACTCCTGGCCTCAAGTGATCATCGTCTCTCAGCCTCCTAAGTGCTAGGATTACAGGTGTGAGCCACCGCAACTGGCTGAGACCTATTTTAAGTTTAAAAAAATGCCTTTTTTTTGGCTAGAATTATGTTTATTTTGGTAAAAACTGTTTCCTTCCAAATTTGGTAGATTTCCTCTCAAAAAGAGGAAAAAACAAAAAGCTTCCAGTCCGTGCTAGTACCTATATCATAAGTTCTTTTCCAGAGATAGTTATTAAACTGCTTTCTTTTTTATCTTCCTGTTTTTCTTTTTTCTTTTCATTTTTATAGATTGAGGGTACAAGTGCAGTTTCATTACACAGATATATTGCATAGTGGTGATTTCTTTGCTTTCTCATTGTAATGACAATTAGCTTGAGGCCATCTAAAACAGCAGGCTTGGGTAGAAAGGCAGCATCCTTAGTCTAGGTTTTGCTTCAGGGCTAGGTGCCCTTTTTTTTGGTGGTAGTGGTGGGTAAATGGGAATTCTTTTTGCAACAGCCTAATCTCCTGCTGTTTGGAGGTATACAGGTAGTTGGCTTTTTTAACCTTGTGTAGTCTTAAATTACTGGATACTTTCTTTTTTCTTGTATCTGCTCACAAAGTAGTCAATTCTTTCTTGAGTTAATCTATTTCTTGTAATATGTTGCTAAACACAGCAAAGAGCAGTCAGCATACACAGACACTCTAGCTCTTTCCAGCCATTTCTTTAGCTATGGGCTCCATTGGAACATGACCTGCTTCCCAAGTTATCACAGTAATAATGATGTTATGCAGTGACATAACAGGGGTTATCAACTTTCCACCCTAAAATGTCTGTGCCCTTACTACCCAAGCAAATCAATGTCACATATTTTAGTTTTTTTGATACAGTAGCATCCCCCCACTTATGTGACTATTGGCTGTATTATTTAGAGTAAATCCCAGGTGCTATAATAGAAAGACACAATGACACAGTAGCATAATACAGAAACTTATTTCCCGTTATATAATGGATGGCCTCACTGTGAATAAGGGGAGGGCAGTTTCAGTCCTCACATTCATGCAGAGATGCAGGGTTTTTTCCAGCTCATTGTCTTTCCAACTCCAGAGCAACAGCTCTAAAATTTTTGGTCACAGGACCTCTTTACACTTTTTAAAAATTATTAAGGACCTCAAAAAGCTTTCATTTATATGTGCTATATCTATTGATATTCACCATATGAGAAATTAAAACAAATTTTAAAATAAGTGTTTGTTAAGTCCTTCAAAATAACAGTAAATCCATGCAAGTTAACCTGAATAACATATTTTTAGAAAAGTAATCATATTTTCCAAAACTTAAAAAGTGATGAGAGAGATATTGCTTTATATATTTGCAAATCTCTTTAACTTCTAGCTAATAGAAGAGAGTTGTATTCTCATATCTGCTTTTGTATTCAAACTGCTGTGACATCGCACTTCCTGTCATCACTGCAAAACTCCACTGTACCTTTGTGAGAAAGTGAGAGTAAAAAAGGCATATAATGTCATAGTATTAGTAGGAAAATAGTTTTGACCTATGACCTTCTGGAAGGGGTCTTGACGATCCTCAGAGGTCTGAGAGCACAATTTCAGAACAACTGCCCTGGGACATTGTAGACATCTGCATGTTGAAAGCTACGTCACTGCCATGGCCAGGTTCCAGCTGATAGGAAGGGGAAGAGAGTGCAGAGGATCTATGCTCAAATTCTTTTTTAAACTTTTTTTATTTTAACTTTTGTGGGTACATAGTAGGTATATGTATTTAAGGGGCACATGAGATATTTGGATACAGGCGTGCAGTGTGAAATAAGCACATCAAAATGGGATATCCATCCCCTCAAGCATTTATCCACTGAGTTGCAAACAATCCAATTACACTCTTTAAGTTATTTTAAAATGTACAGTTATTATTGACTATAGTCTCCCTGTTTTGCTATCAAATAGTAGGTATTATTCATTCTTTCTAACATTTTTTGTACCCATTAACCATCTCTGCCTCCACCCCCCGACACATCTGCAACCCGTTATTACCGACCCTTCCCGGCCTCTGATAACCATCCTTTTACTCTCTATCTCTGTGATTTCAATTGTTTTGATTTTTAGATCCCACAAATAAGTGAGAACGTGTGATGTTTGTCTTTCTATGCCTGTCTTATTTTACTTAACATAATCACCTCCATCCATGTTGTTGCAAATGACAGGATCTCATTCTTTTTTATGGCCAAATGGTACTCCGTTGTATATATGTACCATATTTTCTTTCTTTTTATTTGAGACGGAGTTTCGTTCTTGTTGCCCAGACTGGGATGCAATGGCACAATCTCGGCTCACCGCAGCCTCTGCCTCCTGGGTTCAAGCGATTCTCCTGCCTCAGCCTCCTGAATAGCCGAGTTTACAGGCACGTGCCACCACACCCAGCTAATTTTGTATTTTTAGTAGAGATGGGGTTTCTCCATGTTGGTCAGGCTGGTCTCGAACTCCAGACCTCAGGTGATCCACCCACCTCTGCCTCCCAAAGTGCTGGGATTACAGGCGTAAGCCACCATGCCCGGCCTTATGTACCACATTTTCTTTATCCATTCATCTGTGGATGAATACTTAGTTTGCTTGCAAATCTTAGCTATTGTAAACAGTCCTGCAACAAACAGGAGTGCAGATATCTCTTCGATATACTGATTTCCTTTCTTTTGGCTATATACCCAGCAGTGGGATTGCAGAATCATATGGGACCTCCATTTTTAGTTTTTTGAGGAACCTCCAAATGGTTCTTCATAGTGGTTGAACTAATTTACATTCCCATAAACAGTGTACAAGGATTCCCTTTTCTCCACATCCTCGTCAGCATTTGTTGTTGCCTGTCTTTTGTATATAAACCATTTAACTGGGGTGAGATGATATCTTATTGTAGTTTTGATTTGCATTTATCTGATAATCAGTGATGTTGAACACTTTTTCACATGCCCGTTTGCCATTTGTATATTGTCTTTTGAGAATGTCTGTTCAAATCTTTTGCCTGTCTTTTGATTAGATTTTTTTCTATAGAGTTGTTTGAGCTCCCTGTATATTCTGGTTGTTAATCCTTTGTCAGAGGGGTAGTTTGCAAATTTTTTTGCAACCCACCATTCTGTGCGTTGTCTTTTTGCTTTGTTGATTGTATCCTTTGCTGTGCAAAAGCTTTTAAATTTGATGTGATCCCATTTGTCCATCTTTTCTCTGGTTGCCTGTGCTTATGGGGTATTGCTCAAGACATTTTTGCCCAGACCAATGTCCTGGAGATTTCCCCCAGTGTTTTCTTTTAGTAGTTTCATAGTTTGAGGTCTTGGATTTAAGTCTTTAATCCATTTTTATTTTATTTTTGTATATGGTGAGAGATAAGGGTCTAGTTTTATTTTTCTGCATATGGACATCCAGTTTTCCCAGAACCATTTATTAAGGCAGAAAGAGACTGTCTTTTCCCAATGTATGTTCTTGATACCTTTGTTGAAAATGAGTTCATTGTAGATGTGTGGATTTATTTCTGGGTTATCTATTGTGTTTGATTGGTCTATGTGTCTGTTTTCATGCCAGTACTATGCTGTTTTGGTTACTACAGCTCTGTAGTATAATTTGAAGTCAGGTAATGTGATTCTTCCAGTTTTGTTCTTTCCGCTCAGGATAGCTTTGGCTATTCTGGGTCTTTTGTGGTTCTATATACATTTTAGAGTTGTTTTTTTCTATTTCTGTGAAGAATGTCATTGGTATTTTGAAAGGGATTAGATTGAATCTATAGATTGCTTTGGGTAGTATGGATATTTTGACAATACTGATTCTTCCAATCCATGAAAATGGAATTTTTGTTCATTTTTTGGTGTCTTCAGTTTCTTTCATCAGTGTTTCACATTGTTCACCATCGGCATATATAAATGCTACTGATTTTTATATGTTGGTTTTGTATCCTGCAATTTTACTGAATTTGTTTATCAGTTCTAATAGTTTTCTTCTGGAGTCTTTAGGTTTTTTCAAATACAGGATTATATCATCTGCAAACAAGGGTAATTTGACTTCTTCCTATTCAATTTGGATGCCATTTGTGTATTTTTCATGTTTGATTGCTCTAGCTAGGACTTCTAGTACTATGTTGAATAACGGGGTGACAGTAGGCATCCTTGTCATGTTTCCAATCTTAGAGGAAAGGCTTCAGTTTTTCCCCATTCAGTATGATACTAGCTGTGGGTCTGTCCTATATGGCTTTTGTTATGTTGAGGTATCCTCCTTCTGTCTCCAGTTTTTTGAGGTTTTTTGTCATGAAGGGATGTTTAATTTTATCAAATGCTTTTCAGCATCAATTGAAATGATCATGTCATTTTTACCCATCATTCTATTGATGTGATGTATCATGTTGATTGATTTATGTATGTTGAACCATCTTTGTATCCCAGAGATAAATCTCACTTGGTTATGATGAATGATCTTTCTAATGTATTGTTGAATTCAATTTGCTAGTTTTTTTTTTTTTTTGAGGATTTTTGCATCAGTATTCATCAGAGACATTGGCTCTTAGTTTTCTTTTTTTTAATATGTCTTTCTCTGGTTTTGGTATCAGGGTAATACTGGCTTCATAAAATGACTTTGGAATTATTTCCTCCTCCTCTATTTTTTGGAATGGTTTGAATATGATTGGTAGTAGTTCTTCTTTAAATGTTTGGTAGAATTCAACAGTGAAGCCATTTAGTCCCAGGCTTTTTCTTAACCGGGAGATTTTTTTATTGCAGTTTTGATCTTGTTACTTGTTATTGGTCTGTTCAGGTTTTGGATTTCTTCTTGATAAGTGGCATGCATTTCGGAATTTGTTCAGTTCTCTAGATTTCCCTATTTATTGGCATATAGCTGCTCATATCAGCCACTAATGATCCTTGAATTTCTGCAGTATCAGTTTTAATGTCTTCATTTTCATTTCCAATTTTATTTATTTGGATCTTGTCTCCTTTTTTTCCTAGCCTGGCTAAAAGCTGCAAATATTTTGTCAATTTCATTTTACTTTTCAAAAAACCAAATTTTTGTTTCCTTAACCTTTTATTGTTTTTCCATTTGTTTCATTTATTTCTGCTCTGATCTTTATTTCTTTTCTTCTACTAATTTTTTTGTTTGATTTGCTTTTGCTTTTTTAAATTTCAGGATGCATCTTTAGATTATTTATTTGAAGTCTTTCCTGTTTTTTGATGTAGGCACTTATAGCAATAGACTTCCTTCTTAATACTGCTTTTGCTGTATCCCATAGATTTTGGTATGTTTTGTTTTCATTATCATTTGTTTCAAAATTGTTTTCAGTTTCCTTCTTAATTTCTTGATTGACCCACTGGTCAATCAAGAAATTATATTTGTATAATTATATAATATATCACATATATTTGTATTTTTTCCAGAATTCCTCTTATTATTAATTTCTACTTCTATTCCATTTTGGTCAGAGAAGATGCTTGATCTTATTTCAATTTTTTTAATGTTTTAACACTTATTTTGTGACCTAAAATATTGTCTGTCCTTGAGAATGATCCATGTGCTGAGGAAAAGAATGTGTATTCTGCAGCTCTTAGATGAAATGCTCTGTAAATATCTATTAGATACATTTGGTCCATAGGTGCAGATTAAGTATGAAGTTTCTTTGTTGATTTTCTGTCTGGAAGATCTGTCCAATGCTGAAAGTGAGATGTTGAAGTCTCCAATGCTTCTTCTGTGTTCTCCCTCCCCTGGCACCCAGAGAGGCTCTCAGAGCTACACCGCCACTTCTAGGAATGAGGGAGGAGTGGCATCTGCGATTCAGGACTGTTTTTTCTATCTTGTCAGTACTTCTTTCAGCAATATGAAGTTAAAACCAGGTACTGTTAGTGCTCACCTGGTTTTTGGTTCTCATGAAGGTGTTGTTTCTATATACATAGTCATCAACTTTGTGTCTTTACAAGAGGGAAGGTGGTGGAGCTGTCTATTCTGACATCTTGCTCCGCCTCAGGTGATGCTCAATTTCTTAAGTCCCAGACACACCATTTCTCATGCTCCATTGATGAGAACTTAAGTCACATGGCTTTATCTCGACTATACAGGAGGTGGGAAATGTGATCAAGTGGTCAGTCATGGGTCTCTACAGAGCTGTTATCATGGAAGAAAGGAAAACAGGTTTCGATAGACAACTAGGAGTCTACCACAAGCTGCTTGCTGTGCATAGCGCCATTTTTCCTTACTTCTCAGCCCGAGAGCTGAACTCTCCCAGTCCCCAGGCCTGTCATTTTAAAAGAAGAGGAGGAGATAAGACTGTACTTATCTACCATAGTAGCCACCTGGCCCTACTTCTTGGCTTTGTATAGTAGTTTCTCCGGGAGGCGGAGCTTGCAGTGAGCCAAGATAACACCACTGCACTCCAGCCTGGGCGACAGCGAGACTCCGTCTCAAAAAAAAAAAAAAAAAAATATTTTTCTCACCTTTTGGCCTGATTGTTTAAAGGTTAGTGAGGGGAAAGGAATCAAGATGGGCAAGCATGGGAAGTCTGAGATATTTTCACTGCCAACTAAACATGCTGCTAGCCAAGATTTCACTAGATAGCCCAGAGTCCACAGTGAAAACCTAAGCGATGTGTTTTTAAAAGGTTATAGAATTTCATATTTCATGGAATGGGAGTGGGGCGAAAAGGTGGATTTCCATAGGGAGGTTTTATTAACCAAATAGTAAAGCTGAAACTAATAAGAGCTCCATGACGTTATTATTGAAAACGGAGTTCAAGGCCAGCCTGGGCAACATGGCAAAACTCCATCTCTACGAAAAATACAAAAATTAGCTGGGTGTGATGGTGTGTGCCTGTAGTCCCAGCTACTCGGATGGCTGAGGTGGGAAAATTGCTTGAGCCTGGAAGGCTGAGGCTGCAGTGAGCTGACATGGTGCCACTGCACTCCAGCCTAGGTGACAGAGTGAGACACTGTCTTAAAAAAAAAAAAAGTAAGACAACCGAGCACCACATGTTCTCACTTATAAGTGGGAGCAGAACAATGAGAACACATAGACACAGGAAGAGGACCAGCATACACTGGGGCCTGCAGGGTGGTAGGGTCGGGGGAGGGAGAACTATTAGGAAAAATAGCTAATGCATGTGGGGTTTAATACCTAGGTGATGGGTTGACAGGTGTGCAAAATACTATGGCACACGTTTACCTATGTACCTATGCAACAAACCTGCACATCCTGCACATGTGTCCTGGAACTTAAAATAAAAATAAAAATTGAAAAAAAGAAAGAAAATGAAGGAGGGAAGTCTATAGCAAATCTATGAACACACACAAACATTCAAATTGATCGTGATTAACAATATATTCAACTATCTGGTCCCAACTAATTTTCCGGTTTTATATACCTATCTACACATTCGACATGCTGTACCACTTCCTATTTTTCACAGTGATCTGCTTCTGCTCTTTCCTCAGTGCTATTTATATAATTCTATAACTTGCTTTTTTCACTGTGCATTCTGTTTTTGAGCTTATCTGTGATGATACATATAGACCTAGCCCATCCTTTTAACGATTTCATGTTACACTCTAAATACATTGTATTTTATTAGTGAACTTTCATGTTGCTTTAAAATTTGTTTTATCATCAGTACTTACCTTTTTATTTTAGGTTATCTGATGGATTAGAAATGTTTCTGTGTCGCTATTTTAATTTGCATTCTTCAAATTACTAGTGAACTGAAACATTTAGAAATGTGTTTTTTGGCCACTTGTATTTCATTTTTTGAGAATTGCTAAAACATAACCCTGCCCCCACTCTTTTCTTGTTAGATTGTTTGAGTTTTTAAAATCGATTTGGATGTTCTAGATACTAATCCTTTGCTACATATCTTATAATATTTTCTTCCATTTATATTTTTTCTCAGTCATGTTCAAGATATATTTTGTCCTACAGAAATTTTAAATTGGAATTGGTGTATTTTTCATTATTTTCCCTTTGGCTTTTGCATTTGGATCTTAAGAAAGTGTTCCCCATAGCGTGATAAAAATCTTCTATAGTTTTCTAATTATTTTTAGTTTTGTTTTAAAGGTCCAGGTATTTATTCTATGTGCACTAGTTCTTTTGCATAGTGTGAGGTAGCAATATAATTTTGTTGCATGTTTTGAATGGAAATGAAAAATGTATTCAGTGGTCCAAAGAACATTTGACTTGTGCATCTTTTCCTTCATTGAAATGACTTACTCCTGTATAGACACTGGTCTGTTTATGGTTTCTCTATTCAGTTCTTTTGTCTGTTTATATATTTCTGCACCAATATCATGGTTCTAGCTGAAGAAATCTAAATTATATCCTGATATCCAAAGAACAATCCCACCCCTTCTGCTTTTTTTTTTTTTTCTTTTGAGACAGAGTCTTGCTCAGTCACCCAGGCTGGAGTGCAGTGACGCAGTCTCAGCTCACTGCAAGCTCCGCCTCCCGGTTTCACGCCATTCTCCTGCCTCAGCCTCCCGAGTAGTTGGGACTACAGTCGCCCACAACCACACCCGGCTGATTTTTTTTGTATTTTTAGTAGAGACGGGGTTTCACCATGTTAGCCAGGATGATCTCAGTCTCCTGACCTCGTGATCCACCTGCCTCGGCCTCCTAAAGTGCTGGGATTACAGGCGTGAGCCACTGCTCCCGGCCCTGTTCTTTTTTAAGTTAGGTATGCCTATACATTTATTCTTCTTTATAAATTTTAGTATCAGTTTGTCAGATTCGTAAGAAAGTGCTGAGATTTTGATTTGAATTTCAATATAGATTATATTATGTATATAGATTAATTTTAAGAGAACTCACATATTCCCGTCCATGAACATTGTCAAGTCACTCTGTTTATTCAAGTCTAGCTTTATGTTCTTCATTAAATAAGGTTTTATAGTTTTTCATATAAATATCTTATATGGTTTTGTTAGTTTTGTTCCTAAATATAATCATTTATAGGTTTGCTACTATTATGAATGAGCTACTTTTTTCTAACCAATTCTTAACACTCCATCTTTATAGAATTATTGTTTGTGTTTGTGGGTATATCTGTTTGTCTCCCTAGACAGGCTTCTCTTCTGTTCTCTTTACGGCACAGCTGACTCATTCATGTTGTAAACTTCCTTCTTTTCTTCTTCCCTTCTTACCACTGCCACCTTTAGGACCCTCACACCTGCCTGCCAACTTAGCACATTCCTTTACTACACGGAGTTCTATTAAATGTATGTTTATTTGAAGTGGCAAATAAATATTTGTGTCATGGGTATTCAGAAAAAGGAAAGATTCAAGTGGCTGCATAAAAAGTGATCTTGAGTTCAATTTCTGAGATTCTTATTTCTCAGATCCTCATATAAATCAATAGAGTTAATTATAGCATCAGCGAAGTATAGTAGTTTGACTCTCATTCAGTGCGTACTACTGGCTAATTTATGGAACCTCTTGAAGCCTCGGCGTTTTCCTTTCAAGAATGAGAATAATAATGTCTCACAGGATTATTGTGAAGATTAAATGATATAAAATATCTATAGTTCTAGTACAGTTTGTGGCTCATAGTAAACACTCAACAAAAGGAAGTCGTTATTGTCATTAGACCATATTAAAGATAAACACTCCATAGATTTATAAGAAGAGCCAACTCTTCCCTTTCTTTTGTCAGAGATTTTTCCCCCGATATTGAATCCATTACTCATTGTCAGAGGCTTTGAAGGCAGAAGAACCAGGTTCCTTCTAGGGACTGTTTTTCAAAATGGTTGATGAAACCCTTAGAGGCCACCTTGAGGTGTTAAAGGCTGCCCAGAACAGTTCTGATTTTGTTCTGTTCTGAGGTTCCATGTAAGACTTTGAAGAAGGTTTTCAACTGCTAAGAATGGCTGGAAACCACTCTAGTGATCTGTCAGCTGGAGTCCTGGGACATTCACACTGCTGGGCAAGAAGCATTTAGAAACCCACTAATGAGCACACCCCGTTTCCCTCATCCCTTCCTCCCCTACAGCTCCTGAAGCAAAAAAGAAATAATAATTCATTATTTGCAGGCAGAAGGGATGATAATCCAGAGTTCCAAAATAAGTCCATGGTAGCAGAAGTAATATTTAGGAAGTACATGCCAAGTGCCAGGCACCTAGCTGTGGTTTAAATACACGATTATAATTCACGTCAATTCTATGAGGAAGTTGTTGACAATCCCCTCTCTAAATCAGCATTGGGTGGTCTCACTTCTTCTAGGTACATGGATATGGGTTGAGTTGTATAGTCGCTGTGCCCTTCACCATAATCTTCTATCAACTCTGCCTTCTAAGAATTGGTTCCTAAAGCAATCTAAGGCTGGACGTGGTGGCTCGTGCCTGTTATCCTAGCACTTTGGGAGGCCGAGGCAGGTGGATGACTTGAGGTCAGGAGTTCAAGACCAGGCTGGCCAACATGGCAAAACCCTGTCTCTACTAAAAATACAAAAATCAGCCAGGCGTGGTGGCACATGCCTGTAATCCCAGCTACTTGAGAGGCTGAGGCAGGAGAATCACTTGAAGCCAGGAGGCGGAGGTTGCAGTGAGGCAAGATTGCATCACTGCACTCCAGCCTGGGTGACAGAGCGAGTCTGTCTAAAAAAAAAAAAAAAAAAAAAAAAAAAAGTCCCTTAAGCAATCTGGTTCATTCACATCACCACAGATGCAATCAGCACAGACAACCACAGAGCTGAGGTGTTCTTAAATATGCATCTTGGTTTTACACATTTAATGTAACCCAAAGTCCCTCCACTACACGTACTGTCTTTTTTTTCATCCAGTTTTTCTTCCAGTTTTTCCCTCTGAGGGGTTGATCCCACAGTGCTGCCTTCTTCCCTGTCCTAATTAGGCTTGTATATTCACTTCCATGTGATTTTCATGTGAGGAGTGGTTTGGTGTCCCCAGCTGCCTTTTAAGAACCTATGCAGACCTTCCTTCATAATGATGCTGGCTAGTTCTCTTTCAAGTGTGTACCAAAAAAATTATTTCTGTGACCCCAAATGTGGCAAAGATCCAGACTTCTTCTTTCTATTGTATTTATAGACACTGATTGATGTTAAACTGACCTGGTTTTTCCACCATTTCTGTATTTTTTATTCTGTGTTTGGTACAAGCAAAGTATATTGTTTCTACAATAGTATTTATATTTGAATGTATACATTTTATTCCTGATTTTTATCATGTTATCAGTTTACTCCCCAACATTAGCTGTCATTATTCCACTTTACAGGTAAGGAAACCAAGGCTCAGATGATAACTTGCTTAAAGCCACCAGCAGGCATGAACAGAGCTAGGCTTCCAATCTTGGAGGGCATACAGACTCTAGACCACTAGCTTTCTCTAACCTTGAGGTCATAAACAGGCAGCCCTGAGGCTGAATGTGGGCTGTAGACAATTTTTTAGGTGTGCACCAAATTTTAAAATTGTGAGGTTACCAATTCAAAAGCAGACTTTTGCTTTTCTTGAAAATTTTGGAGATTTGGCAGCTATGAGTCTACATTCCTACATGTGTGTAGTGTCTGTTGTTAGGCAAGGTAGGTGCTCCCCAGTTCACAGCAGCTTCCCTCCCTCCCTAGCCCGGCCCTCTCTCTCCTTTCCATCACCAACCTGGTCCTTATAAGGCAATGGAGTCCATACTCTACAGCACACCCTGTCCTCCCCTGTCTCAGCTATGGCCCTCTGCTGGCAGAACTGAGTTTGTGGGTTTGCTTTCCGTACCCTGTGGTACCGTGGCAGGTGCTGCCGTGATTCTTAGGATCCTGTCACTTCTTTTACTTCTTTTTCAGTACAGCCTACGCCCTCAGACAAAGATTCCTATGGCAGTCAGATCCTCTCCCTTACGCTGCTCCCTGCGGGGTATGTCCAGTCCATCAAGATTCTCCCTAAAGACACAGCCTGTAAGAAAGCAGAAGTCTTTGCCTCTGCCTGCCACATATCTTCCGTGAAGCAATGAAGTACAGAGCTAGCTATTTGCTTGATGGACAAAGGGGAAGAGGGGGAGAAATAACAAAATATTTTTTGTTGTCATTACATGTCATTGTAATGACAATGTTGAACATATATTGAGAATTTACTATGTGCCATTGTTCTGAACCCATATATGTTAATATATTGATGTTAATCCTCAAAACAATCTTATGATATAAATAGAAGAGTTGTTCTAATTTTATATGTGAGGAGATGGAGGCTACGTTTTCAAGGAGGCTGGGGAATCTGCTCCAAGTCACATGTATCAAGAGGCAGAGGTGGTATTTGAACCAGGCTAAGCAGGTCCTGAGGCTTCAGTCTTAAGTACCACCTACTTTTTTAGAAACATAGATTAATATGCCAGAATATTCTCTAGCTACAATTGTTGGGCTTTTATAACCTAAAATCAACTCATACTAAATGAATCAAACAAATGACAACCAAGAAAATAAAAATAAAAAAAAGACCAGGAGAATGCACCAAGAAATACAGATGATATAAACACAATACATTTAAAGATATTATTTTTTGTACTTTTTAATGTAACTTAATTTTTTTAATTGATACACAATAATCATATATATTTATGGAGTACAGAATGATGTTTTAATACATATAGTGTATAGTGATAAGATCAGGGTGATTAGCATATCCATCATCTCAAACATTTATCATTTCTTTATGTTGGGAACATTCAATATCCTCCATCCTCCTTTTAGCTATTTGAAACTATATATTTATTGTTAAGTATAGTCATCCTACAGTGGCATAGAACACTAGAACTTATTTATTCAATCTACCTATAATTTTGTAAAGGTACTGTTTAATTCTAGCAGGAGAATAAAGTGAATGGGAGAGTGGAGAACACCTGTAAGGTCCATAGTATTCCAGATTATGAAATGACACAGGTATCTCAGGAGAAGATGAGAGCTTTTCACATAATCCTTCCAAGAAGTTTCATTTAACAACAGATATTTATTGAGATGCTATCATGTTCTAGGCTATTGTACTTTGTCCTGGAAACACAAAGATGAATGAATAATGTACCCTTGTGGTAAAATACATGTACATATAATCATGCATAATAGAGTATAAATACATACAATGATTAGCATATGGTCTCTCATTTTTTTAAACTTTAATTTCAAATAGATAACACATTTAGGTAGCTGAATATTTTAAGGATATAAAATTACATACACTGGAAACTCTCTCTTATTCTTGTCCCCAGGTACCTTCCCAGAAAGCAGACACCTTATCCTTCCAGAGATATTTTATACAAGGAAGTGTATAGACTCTTGCTCTCACATTTTTGTTTTTTTCACTTAATACATTTGGATATTATTCTCCATACTTTTTTGATCATGCATACTACCAGTAAGTTATTTGAGCCCTTAGTATACATTAGAAAGTGAATTATAAAACATACACAGAGAATATTTAAGAAGGAGAGATGAAGGAGAAATAAGCAATAATTTTAGCAATTTATATTTTATTTTAGTATAAAAACAATTCTATCTCACTAACATTTTAAGCACAATGTGATTTAAAATGAAACTACTTTGAAGAAACTTGGTTAAAAACTTTATGAAATAGGATTCAAAGATTTGATTAAAAACTTTATGCAACAGGATTCAAAGGTTTGATTAAAACTAAACTGATTGGATAGTGATACTTGATTTTATTTGTTGTTTTGTCACAAAAAAATGCCTCACAAAATACGTAGATCCTATGTAGGCGACAGGTGACTGATACAGTGGGTGCCACAATGTCAGTCTATATGCCAAAGGTTGGTGAAGCTGAATTTATTCTGCTTGTTAAACTTAAAAAGTCAATTTGAACAGAAGATCTAATATTTCTTTTTGCACCCCAATTTATCATCTCGAGCTATTCTCCTGGATGCGTGCACCCTACTAAAGGAATCCCGGGCTAGGGAATTGAACAAGTCTGATACTAAACTCTCTGCGATCTTGTGGGGAATGGCTGAAGGAATGGTTTCTTTAACACAAATTGAAACTCCTGTTGAAAGCAGCAGTTCATGGTGGTGCTTTTGTTTACTAAGGTGTGAAGTATGCTGTTTGTAAAAGTACTGATGCTTGGTGCTAGCAGACACAAAGCATTTCTACTTCGATCATAGTGGAGTGGTCATGATGGGAAGGGACTTTAAAGCCCCCACGACCTCCTGAATGCCACTTTTACTCAGTTGCATTCCTTCTGGCTTCTTGAGTAAGACAGAAAGGACTCCAGGAATTGTGCTTAGGAAGGTTGTGGCCCTGGAGCAAACACAGCCCTTGTGAACTCCATTTGTCATGCATGCATTGTGGGATGAAAGAGAGTGAGGCCTGCTGAAGCATGTAGAATGACTATCTGTTCATTTTTTTTTTCTTTTTCTATTTGTGATTTCCTCTAGGATCTGTAATTTAGCCTCAGCATTGCCATTTAAAGAGTCTAAAATAGAGTAAGTTCTGAGTTTGAGTGAGTGAGAGTGGATATATGAAAAATTCTCAGCTAGATAAATATGGTTTTTTAAAAAACGTTAGAGATAAAAGAAAATTAACCCACAGAGGGCTATCATCCTACTTGCATAGTGAATTGATTTGACAAACTCATAATTTGATTTGCTGTTCCTAAGGCAGACAAATTTGATTTCCTCCTAAGGGAGAGTGATTTAATTTTAATTATGCAATATGTTTTCTAAGCATTAGCACTTTCACAAAAATATCAAAAGAAAATGTTGATGCTTTCCCCTGGAATTAATGACTTAGCTTGTTTATAATTATTTAATAATTAGGTTTTGAAATTGATAATATGTTAGTAGAAGATGATTATTCATTTATTTTTATTGAAATGTGCTGTGATGCTACAAAAGACCATTAAAGTTAAAAGGCTGATGAGATTTTTATAATTGCCCTATGCCAAGTGGAGAGTCAATATCCAAACTTTGTATAAAGATAGAGTCATCTTTGATCTTGCCATGTGTATCAAGGCATGGTTGCAGCATAACAAATCAACCCAAAAACTTACTGGCTTAAAACAACAATATTTATAATTTCATGCACTTTCTATGGGTCAGGAAATCAAGAACTGCTCAGCTGATTGGTTTCAACTCAACATTGCTTTTGAGGTTGCATTTTAAATGGTGATTGGGGTTGCAGTAATCTCAAAGTCTTCTCAATCTGTATACCTCATGCTTGCTTTGGGAAGACTCCAACTGTTGAGTGCTGGAACAGCTGAGGCTCCTCAGCCATCTCTTCTCATCTCTCCACATGGAAGTCTCAGGGTGGCTGGACTGCATAGCAGCTCAGGGCTCTAAAGGCATTAACTTGAGAGAGCCAGAAGGAAGCCCTATCACCTTTTGTAACCTAGCTTCAGGAGTCATACAGTGTCACTTCTATCACTTTCTATTTGTTAAGAATGAGCCACTGAGACTTTCCTATATTCAAGGGGAAGGGAATTAGAATCCACTTTTTTTAAAATAGGAGGAGTGTAAAAAAAACACTTGTTGATGTATTTTAAGCCCCCACACCATAAAGCTCAATAAATAATAAATACCTGCCCATTTTTCACTTTGCTTATGTGTCCCTTCCCTTCATTTTGTTTCTTGCTCATCTTTTCATGCCAAGTGTTCAGTCCCATCTATTTGAACTTTTAGAGTCTTCTCTTAACTACCTTCCCTGTCCTCATTCTTTCCACATCTAGTCTATCTTGTGTCCTGTGGCCAGACTAATCTTTCTGAAAGACCACTGCCATTAGTTCACCCCTATGATTGAAAACCTTTCATGACAATTATTGTCCACAAATATGTTTCTACCTCTATGGTTTGATTTAGAATCAAGTACATGTCTTGTTAAAAAATGTATATTGTCCAATCTCCTTGAGAGAATTACTGAATTAGAATTTCTGGTGAGTGGAACCCAAGAATCTGCAGGTTTACAAATCAGCAACCTTTAGTAAAGTTTATTCTTAAACACATTAACATGCAAACTTTAGTCCATAATGGCACACAGCAAAGATTCTCAGCCATAGCATGTTGTCATAGTTATGAAACAAGTGGTCTGTTGCAAATAATAGTAAAGCACTGAAATTGGAGCGCATCCACCATTATCCCAATTGTATTAGTTCATTCTCACACTGCTATAAAGAAATACCTGGGACTGGGTAATTTATAAAGAAAAGAAGTTTAAGTGGCTCACAGCTCCACAGGCTGTGCAGGAAGCATGGCAGCATCTGCTTGGCATCAATCATGGTGGAATCTTAAAGGGGAAGATGGCACTTCACGTGGCTGGAGCAGGAGGAAGAGAGACGGGGAGATGCTACACACTTGTAAACAACTAGATCTTGTGAAAACTTACTCAATATACAGGAGCAAGGGGGGATGCTGCTAAACCATTCATGAGAACTTTGCCCCCCATGATCTAATCACCTCTCACCAGGCCCCTTCTCCAACAGTGGAGATTAAAATTTGACATGAGATTTGGGCGGGAACATGATTCAAATCATAACATCAGTAATGTCACCTTCACTAGTCTTCACACTTTCTGACTGGAAGAGAAATTCCTTAGACTATGAGGAATTTCAAGTAAGATGTGTTCCCAGTATTAATGTCATTAGGTGCATGAGTCTCCATGAAATCACTACCCTAAACAATCTGATTTGAACAATCTGATTTGAGCAGGACCCAGCTTGTTTTACCACTGTGTCTTCAATACACTTTGTTCTTGCTCCCTGACTCCTTGTCTCTCTTCAGTGGGTCTTTTTTTTTTCTGCTTGTCCAGTCTCCCCTTCTCTTGGACACCTTCCTTTAGGACCCTAAGTGTTGGAGATTTCTGTCTACTCTCCACTTCTTCAGCAAATTATGTTACAATTTACAATATTTATATGGCCCTTATCGTATAATGCTTTATATTGCTAATTATTGGTTCATCATTTTGCTGTGTCAGGTTCCAGCAGGAAAGCAATGGCATACTCAAATAGGCTAAACGGAAGAGTGTTTAATAAAGGTGTGCATAGGACATGAGGAAACAATGGAAAGGTATGCGTGGGACAAACAACAAAAGATGGTTCAATACTACAGGGCTGCTGGAAGTGGGTTCTCTTTCCATCCCAAGGCCTGCAGGTTCAGGGAGGAGGAGTAGTTACTTGAACCCAGAAAAAGACAGATGTATGAAGAAAGGTTCCTTATAGGGGCCTTGACCTTTAGTAGAGAGAGTAGCCAGCTCATGATGATTCCACAGGATGAGAGCCAAGGGAATAAATATCAAGACTTTCCTTTTCTCCCTTCCTCTGATCTCCTACTGATGCTTACCATTGGTCAAAAGCAGCTGCAAGCCAGAGATCAAGAGAACTGATTTATACATTTCAGAAGAGTCATCAGGGTGCAGAATTGGAGAGAGAATGGTAGAGTAGAGCTAGAGGGGCAAAGGGAAAATGGATAACACAATCAGATTTATTAAGGGCTGAAACTCTTTTATCTTCTTTTTGTATTTCTCATGGCTCTGCAAGGCACTGCCCACAGCAGTTGTTCAATGACTGTGTCTTCATTCTTTTATGCCAGCACACACCGGTTTGATTCCTCCAGAATGCCTCATAAGGATGAGTGACAAAAGGCTTCCCAGTGGTAACATTTTGCATTTTCTGCACCGAAATTCATTCAAACATAAACTATTGTATTTCCTTAATTTCCAGGCCCAATTTCCTTAATTTCTTTAATAGAAAAGACCAGTTTCTTGAGAAAATGCAGAGACAGTTATAATTTGGATATCTTAAGTAATTGCCAAAAATATAAATTCAAATTAAACTGGCTGTCATATATGTTGGAAGTCCAAGATACTATTCTCAGATCCTACTGATTTAGTCTCACTGACTGTAAGCACACTGCATTCTGTGAAGAATGATTATGTGTACAAGTGTGCCCCATGTTATGGGAGAAATGTTAGAGATGCTGAATTTCTAAAATGAATAAACAGGGTAATTGTTTATTCTACAGAAGGTGTATTAGTCCATTCTCATGCTACTATGCAGAAATACCCAAGACTGATAATTTACAAAGAAAAGAGGTTTAATTGACTCATAGTTTTGCATGGCTGGGAAAGCCTCAGGAAACTTACAATCATGGCAGAAGACAAAGGGGAAGAAAGGCACTTTTTTCACAGGGCGGCAGGAAGAAGTGCTGAGCAAAGTGGGGAAAGCCCCTTAGAAAACCATCAGGTCTCATGAGAACTCAGTATCATGAGAACAGCATGGGGGTAAACGCCCCCATGATTCAGTTACCTCGCATCTGGTCCCTACCTTGACACATGGAGATTTTGGGAACTACAATTCAAGATGAGATTCGGGTGGGGACTCAGCCAAACCATATTGGAAGGATTTCTACCATAACGGAAAGATTAAAATGGGATTTTCATTATGTGGGTAGAAATAAGCATACTTCATTTTTACAAGAGACACTTTTTAAACAATTAAAACGAAGATAGAAAGTAAAGGATTAAAAAGGTATAACCAAGCCAGGTACGGTAGCTCATGCCTGTAATCTCAGCACTTTGGGAGGCCGAGGCAGGTGGATCACCTGAGGTCAGGAGTTTGGGACCAGCCTGGTCAATATGGTGAAACCCCATCTCTACTAAAAATACAAAAATTAGCCAGGTATGGTGGTGCATGCCTGTAATACCAGCTACTCAGGAAGCTGAGGCAGGAGAATTGCTTGAATCTGGGAAGCAGAGGTTGCAGTGAGCTGAGATCACGCCATTGCACTCCAGCCTGGGTGTCGACAAGCAAGACTCTGTCTAAAAAAAAGGTATACCACGAAAACACTACACATAGAAAGCTGGAGTGATGTTACTGACATTAAAGTAGACTTCAGACAGAGTATCACCAGAGACAGAGGAATACTTCATAGTGGTGAATACATCAATTCATCAGAAAGACATACAATTTATAAATGTGTATATACTTAATAAAAAGTTTCAATATCCATGACTCAAAAATTGATAGAAATAAAGGAAGAAATAGACAAATGCAAACTCATAATTGGAAATGTTAACAATCTTCTCTCAGTATTTAATATTAACAACTAGGCAAAATACCAGTACAGACACAGAAAATCTAAAGAACAATAGACATGTCTAGAACACTGTATCAAACAACTGAATAATGCACAGTGATTTTGAGTGCGTATGGTACATTCACCAAGATAAACCATTTACTAAGCCATTAATACAAGTCTCGGCCGGGCGCGGTGGCTCACGCCTATAATCCCAGCGTTTTGGGAGGCCGAGGCGGGCGGATCACCTGAGGTCAGGAGTTTGAGAGCAGCCTGGCCAACATGGTGAAACCCCATCTCTACTAAAAATACAAAACAATTAGCCAGGTGCGGTGGCGCGGCCTGTAGTCCCAGCTACTTGGGAAGCTAAGGCAGGAGAATTGCTTGAACCCGAGAGGCGTAGGTTGCAGTGAGCTGAGGTCTCACCACTGTACTGCAGCATGGGCGATAGAGCGAGACTCCGTCTCAAAAAAAAGAAAAAGTCTCAATACATTTTAAAAGCTTGATGTTCTTTTTGATCATAGTAGCAGAAAAAGCATTTGACAACATTGAACATAAGTTCATTAAAAACCCAGCAAGTTGGGATTGGAAGGGAATTCTCGTCTAATAGGGAGCATCTACAAAAACCTATATAGCTAACGTCATACTTAATGGTAAAATGTTGAGTGTTGCCCCCTAATATGGGGAATTGTGAGGATGTTGGCTTTTACCATTTCTATTTAATGTTATTAAATAGAAGTAGTAAAAGTTCTAAGTAGTGGTCTGAGAAGTTATAAATAGTGCTCTGAGACAAGAAAAAGAAACAAAAGGCATAATATAGGAAAGGAAGGACTAATATTGTCTATATTGTTGAAATACATGATTGTTTACAAAGAAAATCCTAAGGAATCTACAAAATGTGTACCAAAACTATTAGTTAAATTTAGCAAGGTCATGGAATACAAGGTCAATATACTAATCAATTGTATTTCTATATATTAGCAGCAAATTTTTATGTACTATAAAAACAGGATGAGCCGTGTCTAGCTTATTGTTTAACTTTCCATGATGATTATTTCCTAAAATATTGACTGAGAAGAATAATATCTTTATTTTTAAAATAGCATTGTCTGAATACATAGTCCTGGGTATTTGTCCAAATATGTGGATGGGATAGAGGGTGATATGCTTATGTTTGCATCAGAAGAATGAGTAGTGACTAATTTACTAATGTGGTGAGTAGCCCTTGATTATAGGATTTAATCTGTTTGTAGTCCTTGGTTCTTTTTTTTTTTCTTTTTTTTTCTGTGAGTCATGGCCTAAAGAAATTCTTTCCCTTCATGCTTTAACTAATGGTTTCCATGAGTACATCGATTCATAGAAGAGTAACTCAAGCATAAATTTTACAGGATACTTTATCCCGCATCAGGTGACTAGTGGTCCCTCCCTCTGGGGGTTGCTGAGTCACTGCAGAGGAAAGCAAAGCTAGGCAAACAGAAGCATTTTCTCAATCAACTGATACCAAAAGTACAGCTTTACCATGTGGAGATTCTTGGGATTTTAAAAAAAAGCAAAAACAAAAACAAAAAACTTTAAAAACGGTCTTTGAACTAAAAAAGATTGGTAGCTACTCATCTCATTTTGTAAATGAGGAAATTGAGTCTCAGAGAGATTAAATGACTGCCTGGAATTCACAAATCTAGTTAACGTGAGAGCTAAATTACGCGCCTTACTGTCTTTTCTCCAGTGCTCTCTCCACCCAACTATACTATTTCCCTGAGCAATAAAAAAGCTCGGTCTAGTCTCAAAGGACTGGGGTTTAGATTCAAAAGATCCTGTCTGGAGTTAGATCCCAAAATGCTCTGAGCAGTGGACAACATATTAAAGTGAATTTTTAATTTTCCAAATGCCCTATTTTGTAAGAGAGAGTGCATTTAGTTTCACAAGTTCTGCGCTGTTTATTTCAAAATCTTTGTTTTCTTTTCTTTTTTTTTCTTTTGAGACAGAGTTTCGCTCTGTCACCCAGGCTGGAGTGCAGTGGCGCAATCTTGGCTCATTGCCACCTCCACCTCCCGGGTTCAAGCAGTTCTCCTGCCTCAGCCTCCTCAAGTAGCTGCTACTACAGGCATGCGCCACCACGCCCGGCTAGTTTTTTTTGTATTTTTAGTAGAGACAGAGTTTTGCCATATTGGCCAGACTGGTCTCAAATGCCTGACTTCAGGGGATCTGCCTGCCTCGGCCTCCCAAAGTGCTGGGATTATAGGTGTGAACCAACGCACCCGGACTGTTTTTCTTTATAGTCATCTCCTTATAACTGTTTCCCATGCATGTATAAGAGTTTTTAAATAGCATATTGTCTGTTTCTTTTCTGCTGAGTAAATAAATTTGCATTTAAGAAAACAATTTTGAATTTATATAGGAGAAAAATCTCCTTAAAAGTACCATAAACATTAGAGCAAATTATTAGAGCCAATCATTGATTCTTTTGTCTGAAAATTTTTAGGAATTCTTTAATATTATTTTTATACACATAAACACTCAATATTTACTGAATGAATGATTGAAATGAATGAGCAAATGAATAATTAGAATGAATAATGGTTTAAAATCCCTAGCAGGCCTTTCCATATCTGAGCTTCTTTGCTTTCTATTATAATTTAATAATAAGCCTTTTGGAAATTAACTCAAATATATTCCACTTGACCTACCAAATATTCTAATAAATATCATTCTTTAGTCAGTGTGTGTTTATGTATGTGTATGTGTGTGCATACATACACGTGTGTGTAGATAGATATAATACACACACAGAGAAAGAAATAGAGGAGAGAAATATTTGGAAAGGGTTTCCAGCTCAGATTAGTTTCTGTCCAAATCACTCATACATTTCCAAAAATAAGGAAACAATAAAGCACCAAATCAATAATCTAAAAATATCCTGTGAGAATGATTATATTTCAGTGCTCTGGCTCCCTGCTGGAGCAGAAGACCAGGGTGAAAGCAGCTGCTGCTGCTGCTGCAGCCAACAGAGACTCAAAAGTCTGGGTTCAACTCAAGGCACGAGCACAATTTGAAAAGACCCGTTCTTATAATAGCTATTGCCTTGTAGAGCCTTGGCAATCTACCCATTTACTAATGAGAAAGTAGGGTGAAGATTAGCCTGCTGAAAACGCCGAACATTAAAAAATGGCATTAACAATGTTAGGAAATAACTTCTCTGATTTTAACGAAAAATGCCTCTTCTGTCCACCACTGCTTTAAAAATTCAATTAATTAAGTGTGGAACATATTAAAAAAATGTTTACCACCATTTGCGTGTGTGTGTGTGTGTGTGTGTTTTACTCATGGCTATAGAATAAGACTAAAACTAATTTTCATGTATGCCTATAGAGCCACCTCATTTATGTGTATAAACCAATGGTGGCAAAAAGATTTCATCTTGTGTACCAGATTCAAATTGCAATGACTCCTTAACCCAATATGCTGAGAAGGATTCTGAAGCCATATCTAAAGTGCGGTGATAATTAGTAATGATGATTCTCTGCTCATCCCAGAGATAAACCCACCTGAATGGGGCCACACCCCCCAGGATGTAGACTGCAGAGTTAAACAATTTGAATTCTCATCTCAGATGTTCTAGAAACTCTGAATCTACCAAGACATTTATTAGATCTTTATAGGGAGAAAACAAAACCTCTACTCTCCTCCTGGAAGTAGGGTTGTAGTTAAAGGGGCATGGGGCGAGATGGGGACATTGTTGAACAGAGACTGTTCCTGATCATCTGAAGGAGACTTGATTTCATGTATTCTGCAGATCATTTCACTGGGTAGTCTCTCGGCTTAGCTTCCTCTTCTGGATGTGATGGTGGCTACCAGTCCATCAGCCTCTAACATGAAGCTTGAATTCATCATTCTCTATTACATCAGAGCAATTTAGAGCTGGATGCCAGATTATGAGCTACTTTTTTTTTTTTTTTTGAGACGGAGGCTTGTTCTGTCATCCAGGCTGGAATGCAGTGGTGCAATCTTGGCTCACTACACTGCAACCTCTGCTTTCTGGCTTCAAGCAATTCTCCTGCCTCCACCTCCTGAGTAGCTGGGATTACAGGCACATGCCACCACGCCCGGCTAATTTTTGTAGGTTTTTTTTGTAGATTTTTTTTTTGTATTTTGTATTTTTTGACAGGGTTTCATCATGTTGGTCAGGCTGGTCTCAAGCTCCTGACCTCGTGGTCTGCCCACTTCGGCCTCCCAAAGTGTTGAGATTACAGGCGTAAGCCACTGCACCTGACCACTGCTTTTTAAATACAAAATGCAACTATCATATTTCTGGTAGTAGTAGAATAAAATCTCACTAATGAGTGATAGAAAGGTAATTTGATTATATCATCAGGGTTTCTCACAGACCCATTTTTGCCTGCCAGGACACAGATTTGGATGTAACTCCTTATTTTCTTCCTCTCCCTACACACTTTTATGGGAAAAGCAGAGTCCTAAAAAGTTGCTGAGGAAAGACAACATGCCATATGGTCATGTGATACTCACGTCGACCACAAGTTTCCAGACTGCAAGGCCCTCTTCTCTACCTCTGTTATACCCTGTGCTGGTCTCCATTTTGGAACTATATTCCAATATAGTGAAACTTCCATACAGTTCTGCTGTATTGAAATAACATTTTATGTGTCTGCTTCTACAATGGATTGGGAGAACCTTGTGGGGAGGGACTATATCTTGCCCATTTTGCATCTCTTTCATCTAGTGTGGTAGTTGGCTCACAGTAAATGCTTAGTAAATGTTTGTTGAACTGAAGTGGACACCTATCAGTGCATTTCCAGGTGGTTTTAGAACCATACTTGACAGAAAATGTTCAAAAAGAAAAAGAAATGAATGAAGAATAGTGAGCTAGTTTAACCTGTTAAAGGTACATATTAAACAATAAATGTTTATGGATTGGAGTGGAAAAATGAATGATTCTTCCTTAATGTTTCTTGTATGTAGGATGTGCAAGAAAAATTTGAGAATAAGATGCACTAAAGATATATTATCAAATTATGGCTGGACTTTGGGTGTTACTTAATGCCTCAAATATTGGCTGATGATATATTTAAATTATTTTTTCATTACCAATATGAAAGAGAAGAGTTATTCTGAGATAACTCTGAGATAAGCAGAGAGATCTGGTAAGACCTAATGAATAGAGTGCAACACCATCACTCCTCCATCCATTAATAACTTAATAGCCTTATGAATTTCTTTCGAGACAGTCTTTGTGTTTGAGTGCTAAGAAATAAATGTGGATAAGTGTGAAATAGAACTATATTAAGCATGAATCTTCTTTTGAAGTGTTGGCTTCTTTCAGCTACATAAATCAAAGTGACTTATTCCTAAAAAAAGATACCAGTTTGCCTTTGGAATAACACCAAGTTTTTTTTTTTTTTTTAAGTACTCTCATGTAAGTTTCAAATGGAAATCTTTAATAATGACATTTCGTGTCAAGTTTTTAGTCTATTTTCCATTCAATAGGTTTGTGCATGAAGTATTAATGGTGCTGTCACATAATTTCTCACTCTTTTGTATTCTCTCAGTATCAGTTCATATTTAATATACTCTGGAGTTTTATTTTCCTCCAAGAAATGCTTTTAAAAGATTTGAAAATGTGCTTCTTCCTTTAAGAATGTCTAAACCACTTTTCTAATACTTCCTTTGAATGGATGCAATATGTCTCAAAGTATAAAATCCAGTTGTCCAAAGTAGGTAGATCAAGGAGAAATAACACTGTTATTTCTTTTTTAAATGAATACAATGAAATTAAAGATATATATTTTTAGTTAGCTCCAAAATTTTTTTGAAAATTAATTGCTATGCAGATTAAATAGGAATTTGGACCACATGGTCTTTAAGGATTCTTCTCAATCTTTGCTTCCATGAATTCATGAACATAGTAGTCAGTGTAAGTCAGGATTGTGTTCACATACCAATAACAGAATCTCATGGGCAATCATTCCTATAGTCAATATCATGAATTTAAATGTTAAATGTTTGTAAGGAGGCAGGTAGAGAGAGCTGGCTTAGAAGTTTGCTAAATGGGGCAGGGTGCAGTGCCTCATGTCTGTAATCCCAGTACTTTGAAAGGGCAAGGTGGCAGGATTGCTTGAGGCCAGGAGTTCAAGACCAGCCTGGGCAAAACAGCAAGACCCTATCTCTACAAATACATAAGTAAATAAATAAGCTGGGCATGGTGGCATGCACCAGTAGTCCCAGCTATTCAAGGGCTGAGGTGGGAGAATCACTTGAGCCAAAGAGTTTGAGACTGCAGTGAGCTATGATTGTGCCACTGCATTCCAGCCTGGGCAACAGAGCAAGATCCTGTCTCAAAAAAAAAAAAAACACAAAGAAGTTTGTTAAATGGTGACATTAACAACATGCTGAAGAAAATCTCTGCAGTGATTTTTCTTGGCTGAGTCTGGCAACATCAGCCAACATTGTCATCCAATCATTTGACTGCTTCTTAATAGACACTGTTTGCAGTTTACTCAATCATGCATTACATGCACTAGTAATGAGGAGTCCATAAACTGATCACCATGAACCAGGCAGGCATAGCTCACCCCACAGGTGTAGAAACAGCTGATGTATTTTTTAACTTTACTCATTTGCCTTCATTTCTCCCTCCCCTCCAATTTCAGAAAGTTATTTTGTCTTATTGCAGTGCTGTTTGCCTAGTGTTAGCACTTATGGTCATAAAGATCATGTTTTACATTATATGTTATTTGCCCTCTATTCATAAAGGGCACATAATTGTAGACAGTTCAGGCTCATTAGCTCTTCCAGATGATCTGTTTGCCTCTAGTTTCTCCCCATCCAGTCTGCTGCCTGCACTGCCATTGGCACTCTAAAGCACAAAATAAAATATATTACTCCCATGTATATGAAACAAAACCCCAGCTGCTTAGCATGGAAGACAATGCCAGCCCATCTAGTCTCAGTCTACCTTTCCAGAACTTCACTTCTAGCTCATAATAGTATCCTAGTAAATACTAGCTGAATAAATGTATAAATAAATGAAATAGATGCCTGAATAATCAAATTAGCAGTGAGGAAAAGACATCTTGGGGAAAAAAATAGCTTTGTAACTTTATATTCATTTCCTTGTTGTCAACTTGGTATATACTATTCATTAAAACTTCAGGCCAGGTGCAGTGGCTCACGCCTGTAATTGCAGCACTTTGGGATGCTGAGGTGGGCAGATCACGAGGTCAGGAGTTCAAGACCAGCCTGACCAACATAGTGAAACACTGTTTCTACTAAAAATACAAAAAATTAGCCGGGCATGGTGGCAGGAGCCTGTAATCCCAGCTACTCAGGAGGCTAAGGCAGGAGAATTGCTTGAACCCAGGAGGCGGAGGTTGCAGTGAGCCGAGATTGCACCATTGCACTCTCAGGTGACAGTGTGGGACTCCATCTCAAAATAAAAGAAAAAAAAAAACTTCAACTTTTTCTTCTTTATTAAATTCCTATATCTTGAGAGCCTAATGTACCCCAATCAATCTTACTGAAATGAAGATTTGAGCCATAAAAATGAAGCCACAGAAATGTGTGTTTCATAAACTAATTTTAATTATATATTTTTGAAACCATTAATGATATACTCTGTTCAACAGATATGATTAATTAGGCTTCTGAAAGGACAGAGTAACTTAGTAACTAACTTGTTTACTAAAGTAGTAGAAACAATATGCATTTGGGGCTGTAAAAGATTACCACAGGATCATGGAAATGGATAGTGTCTTAGTTCCTTTTATGCTGTTATAACAATACCACAGCCTGGGTAATTTATAAATAACGGAAGTGAATTTGGCTCATGGTTCTGGAGGCTGGGAAGCCTAAAAGGCTGTTGCCAGCATCTGGCAAGGGTCATCCCATGGCCGAAGGGTGGATGAGAGAACACAAGACAGCAAAGGGGGCTGAACTCCCACTGTAATGGTATTAACCCAATTGCCTCCCAAAGGCCTCACCTCTTAATACCAATACAATGGCAACTAAATTGCCAACATGTGAACTTTTGGTGGACATACTCAAACAATAACAGATGGAATGCAGCTTTTCAACAGAAAATGGCTAAACTACCAAAATAAAGTTTCATATACTAGTTGTCTCCCTCAGTGGGGAAAAAAAAAAAAAGCTTTTTTTTTTCGTTTTCATGGTTAATCATACTGATACACTTTGGATTTTTATTGTTGTTATTATTTTACTTTTAAATACCCTACAACTTCACTAAGGTCCCATCTTGACCACTCATTTCTGTGTAGAAAGTTTCTTATAATATAAAGAAGGGGTTAAAACACACTTTCATGGTCCCATTTCCAGAGATTCTGGTTCAATAGAGCAGAATGGAGCCCATAAATTTGCATTTTTTAAATGGGGTGTTTCTATGTTACCCAGGCTGGTCTCAAACTCCTGAGCTGAACTGATCATTCCACCTCATCCTCCTGAGTAGCTGGAATTACAGGTGTGCCACTGTGCCTGGCCATATGAATTTGCATTTCTAACAGGCTTCTAGAGGATGCCTGAACAAGGGCAACTAGTGCAAGGACTACCTTTTCAGAAACAAAACCGTTCCTTTGCTGTGAAACTTTGTTATCAAATCCAAGGGGAGTCCCAAAATGCTATCTGAACCACATGGAGAATTCCTTTTATCTGGGCTGGGGATAGCCTGGAGCCTGGGACCAAAGCTGACCAAAGCCTCCTCCAATCCTAATTTCACCCCCAGTCTCAGGTTGCCCTGCTATTGTCATAAAATGTTGATTCAGACAATGCCAGTGGAGAAGAAGCCAGGAACTGGGGCCAGAGAACCATAAACTGTGTCAGTGCTTAGCTGCCCAACAGAGGTCTTCTGAGAATTAAGTCAGGCAGACCTCACTAGCTGCATAGAAAAAGCAAGTTCAAAAATAAAGATGAGCAGCAGACAGAAAGAAGGATGGATATTCTCCAGCCTCTTGGAGATAAAAGAGAGGCAAACCATACCTCTGCTCAGTATTGTAGCACAGTGAAAAGTCGTTCTGACCAACTGTAGACAACTATTTTCTCCTCAAAAATGAAGAGAGGGAATGAGGTTGGTTATACGTGTGGCAAACATCTCCTGTGTAGCTGACATTTTCTTACTCTTAATGGAGTATTTTAATAATTAGAGTGTTTTTCTCTATTTTAAAGCAATTTATTTTATCAAACTTTTCTTTTATGGTTAGAGTTTTCTAGATTCTGTTTGACAAATCCTTACCAAACCTAAGATATAGAAACTATTTTCTTATATATTATCTTCTACACTATTTATCATTTTGTCTTTCACATTTAGATCTGAAAATCCATCTAGAATGAATTGTTTGCCTGTCATATAATGTAGGGAGTCCAGAGTCATTGTTTTCCATATGGACATCCACTTTACCCAGTACCATTTGTTGAAAAGACTGTCCTTTCCCTACTGCATTGCAGAGCCACCTTTGCCGTAAATCAAATGCCCATATATTTGGGCAGTGAATCTGTCTCTAGGTTCTGTCTTCTGTTCCAGTGTTCTACTAGTTTTCCTTACAGCAATACCACACTATCTATTGCTTTATTCTTTTTTCTCAAGATTGGCTTGAAGATCACCTTGGTTATTCTTGATCTTCTGCATTTCCAAATAAATTTGAATCAGCTTTTCGATTTCTGTATCCCTCCCCAGAAAACCTGTTGGAATTTAGGGATTACATTGAATCTACAGATCAATTTGGGAAAAAATGACATATTTTATGATATTAAGTGTTCCATCCGTGAATATGGCACGTGCCTCATTTTAAGTCTTCTTTAATGTCTGCCAAGATTAGTACAGTGTTTTTGTACCATCCTTCATTAGATTTTCCCCCTAGGTAATGAAATGACTTTTTAAAATTTAATATTTTTATTTCAATTTTAAGTTATTTGTTGCTAGTACATAGAAACAAAGTTGATTTTTGTATATTAGCCTTATATGCAGACCATGCTAAATTTGCATATTCTAATAGTTTTAAATTTTTCATTTTTTATATATACAATCATATCGTATGCAAATAATAGCAATTGTGTTTCTTTCTTTCCAACCTTGTGTTTGATTTCTTTTTTGTGTCTTATTGAACTGTCTAAAATCTCTGTTACAATGTTAACTAGAAGTGATGATAATGAGCATCTTTGTTTCAGTCCCGATCTCAAAGGGAAAGGTTTCAACATTTCCCAATTAAGTATGATGCTTGCTATTCATTTTGTGTATTTGTTCTTTATCACATGAAAGAAGACCTCTTGAATTCCTAGTTTGATAAGAGTATCATGAATGAATGTTAAATATTACCAAAGCTTTTTCCATATTTATTAATTTATTAAGATTATCAAATGATTTTCCCCTTTATTCTATTCATTTCATAAACTACAATGCTTGGTTTTTGAAAGGTAAATCAATTTTTCATCCACGGGTTAAATCCAAATTGGTCATGATATGTATAATCCTTTTTATATATTGATAGATTCATTTGCTATATTATTAGAATTTTTGTGTCTATGTTCATGAATGAGATTGGCCTAAAATTTTTTTTCTTCTAATGTTGTTCTCAGGCTTTGGATTATGGTGGCCTCATAAAATGAATTGGAAAATATTCCCTTTTTTTGGTATTTTACAGAAGGCTTTTGTTAGATTGGTTTCTAGTACATTTCACCAGCGAAGCCACCTAGGTCTGTGGTTTTGTTTTTGTGAGAGTTTTGAATTATGGATTTAATATCTTTCATAAATATAGGACTATTTAGACTTTCTGTTTATTCTTTTGTCAGTATGGAGAAGTTGAGTTTTTCTAGAAATCTGTTCTTTCTTTTTGAGGCAGGGTCTCATTCTGTCACCCAGGCTGGAGTGCAGTGGCACCATCATGGCTCACTGCAGCCTTGACTTCCCCAGGCTCAGGGGATCCTCCCACCTTAGCCTCTTGAGTAGGTAGGACTACAGACATGCACTACCATGTCCCACTGAAATCTGTTCATTTTGTATAAAATTTCCAAATTGTTTTCATAAAGTTATTCTTAATATCCTCTTTTAGCATCTTAAACTTTATAGACTACTTAGAAATTCATTTATTTTTATTTGCAATATTATTTGTGCCTTTTCTCTTTTTCTTCATCAGTTTTACCAGGGATTATCAATTTTATTAGTCTTTTCAAAGAACCAACCCCTTAGCTGTAATATGTTTATTTTACGTTTTATTAATTTCTACACTTTATCTTTTCTTCTTTCTACTTTTTAGTAGACCTTAAAAGGTGTAAATTTTTCTTTTTTTTACCGTTTTGACATGGATAGATCACTGATTTCAACCTTGCAAATGTTTTAGAATGTCACAGTTTTGTTATAATTTAATATAAAATATTATTTTTTGCCATTGTGATTTTTCAACCCAGGAAATATATTATTAGTGTATCATTTAATTTCTATACATGGGGATTTTCTAGTTATATTTTTATTATTTATTTATGTATTTATTTATTTTTGTTATTTATGCAGAGCTTATTTCTGCTATAGCCATTGATGATTATATGATTTCAATCATTTCAAACTTGTTGAGGCTTCCTTTATGGCTCAGAATATGCTCAACTTTTATGACAACTTCTTCGTGTGTTTTTAAAGACTTTACCCTCAACTGGATGGTTGCAGTGTTATAAATAAATATTGGTTTGTTAATTGTGTTGAAATATTCTATATTCTAACTGATTTTTTTGCTACTTATTCTATCAGTTGCTCAGAAAGATATATTAAAATTTGCTACTATGATTGTGGATTTGTGACTTTCTCCTTTTAGTTCTGTTCAAGTTCAGCTTTAAATACTTTGAGCTAGCTTACTAGATCATGCAAATTAAAAGTTATTGTTTCTTCCTGGATAATTAAACCTTTTATCATAATGACATGGCATTCTTTAGCTCTAGGTAATACTTTTCTCCCTACAGTCTACTGCTATGTTTGATATTTGTATAGTTTTATCAGCTTTCTGTTGTTTAGTGTCTTCATGGTATATTTTTTCATCCTTTTACCCTTAGCTTTTTTGCATCTTTAAAGTGTACTGCTATATCAAACACCTCTTGAGGCCCCACCTCATAACCTCTGAGTCCACCTTTAACTTAGCTGTTTTTGCTGTGACTAGCTTTGTGCCGGTGTAATGCGCAGCAACTCATGGTGTATGTTTGGCTTTCTGCCCTGAGGCACACATGCGCAGGAGAACCCAGCCTAAGACACTCTTATGAACAGCAAGTAGTTGAGTTTTGTTTTTGTTTTTATCCAGTTCATATTTTTTAATTAAAATATTTATTCTGTTCAAACTTAATGTAATTACTTATATACTTGGGTTTAAATCCAACATTTTACAATTTACCTTCTATTTGTTCCACTTGTTTTGTGTTTCTTCCCTCCTTTCTTACTTTTTTTGAATTAAGCAATTTTTATTTTTAAATCTCCCCCCCATGCTAGTTAATTATGTCTTATGTGACAACTTTTTTCGTGATTATTCTAGAGCAGGGGTCAGCAAACTATGGCCCATGTGCCAAGTCCTACTGGCTGCCTGTCCTAGTAAATAAGTTTTATTGGAACACAGCCATGCCCATTATTTTGCTTATTGTCTGTGCTACTTGCACCCTACAAGACCATATGGCCGGGAAAGCCTGAAATATTTGCCATCTATCCTTTACAGAAAGAGTTTACCCACTCCTCTTCTAGAAATTATGGCATATTATCATTAACTTATTAATGTCTTATAGAAATCAGTACTTCTACAGTGGTAAAGGTATACTTCCTGAACATGTAAAAGACTTTAGAACAGTTGAACTTCATTTACCTGCCTCATGATTTATGTACTATCTTTATTTGTAAATACCACAAGATACTTTTACTATTCTTTCATGTGGTTAATATTTATTTAGGTTTACCTAAATTTTATTTACCATTTTCATTGCCCTTCGTTCATTTTTCTGGGCCAACTTTCTATCCTGGATCATTTTTCTTCTACCTAAAGAATACTCTTTGATGTTTTAATTACTATAGAATTTCTGATGACAAATTCTGTCAGTTTTTGTTTGTTTGGAAATGTTGTATTTAGTCTTCAGTTTTGAAAGATTTTTTTGCTGGATATTGAAATGTAAGTTGGCAGTTATTATATATCAACACTTTTAAAAAATCGTGTCATTGTTTTCTGACTTTCATTGTTTCTTTTGAAAATTTAGCTGTCAGTCTAATTGTTGCTTCTCTCAAAGTAATCTCTCATTTCTTTTTTGGCTGCTTTAAAGATATTTTTTGGTCTGTCTAGGTTTTCAGTTTTACTATGATGTGCTTAGATCTGAGTTTTCTGTTTATTATTGTTGGTTTTTATATTGCTTCTTGGATCTGGGACTTGATGGCTTTTGTCAGTTTGGAAAATTCTTAGGTATTATATTTTCAAATATTGCTTCTTCATTTTCTCTCTTTTTCTAGAACCTTCTAACCATGTCTTAGGTGTCTCTTTTGCTCCTTTCCATATTTTTTCTACCTTTTTCTTCTTTTGCTTCATTCTGGATTATTTTCTTCTGACCTGTCCTTTTTGTTCCCTTTTTATTTGTCTCTGTTAAACACATTCAATCACCTTAATGCAGTAAGAGTTTGAGAGTATCCTAAGTGAAATTTAGTTATCTGAGGGTAGTTCACACATACTCTGATGGTATACCATTTTGGAGTTCCAACAAAAGCCTGGAGGTGGGGTTTGGTGTGGTTATTTTCTAGAGCCTCTTCCCCTGGGTGGGCCTCATATACCACTTTTTGTCCCCTAACCCTGTGGTCTGTTGAAAGCTCTGCCCAGAAGTTACCTCCATGTTAAATGATAGTGAAGTCCAGTTGTCTGTCTTTTTTCCTTTTTTAGAAAGTTTTTGTTTCAACTGTGATTTTCTCTTTTCTTTAGTACTTTACTTTCTGGTTTCTGACAGTTTAGCTTATCTGAATTATGGAGTCTAGACCTTCTAACACTTCTTCATAAAGAATAGGGCAATCAAAAGTACGACAGTTAAGAACAAGGAGCATTAAAATGAGCTCATTTTGCAGTCTGACACAACGAATATGTCTTTGCTTATACAAAGGCAGTCACAGGTTCTTTTAACAGAACAGTCATTCAAGTAACAGCTTTAAAAATGGACAGAGGAAGATTGAGTTGTCTATGTAATGAAAGAAGAAAAAAAGACTTTGTTGATTCCACAGGAGAAACATTACCAACAATTTGAAAGTTTACTTCCATGTAAACAAAAGTGATGCCTCAGGTTTTTTGGGGTTTTTTTTTTTGTAACTTATTTATTCACTCATTCAATCAGCACACATTTTTTGAGAACATACGCTAAGGAAAAGGATGCAAAGGATCTTATGACCGCTGTTTTGTTTGCTGATACTTCTCGACATTTCACAGTGAATTTCTTAAAAACTTTCTGGGGTCTTCACATCTTTTAAAATAGCATGATGTCTGCTACTAAAGTTTTGGGAAAACATAAACAATTTAAGTATATTTTCCCTTTAAAATGGAGCACTATTGGAGAACATCAGGCCATAATGTATGCAGGGGTTACAAGGAATCCCATGAGCATCCTTATGGCTGGGGTGGAGCAGTCAGCTGATTACACCTACCTGCTGTGGTGATCTTGGCTATTTTGTATTTTTTTTTTATTCCCAGTCATATGTTATTTATCTATTTATCCAGGCTTAAAAACAGTGGAAATTTACTTCTCACAGTTCTGGAGGCTAGGAAGTGTAAGATCAAGGCACTGGCACGCTTGGTGTCTAGTGAGGACCTGCTTCCTGGTTCATAGCAGTCTTTTCTCTGTGCACTCACATGGTGAAAGGGACAGGGAATCTCTGGTTTCTATCTTATAAGGGCACCAATCTCATTCATGCTTTTTATTTATTTGTGTATTCATTGTATGTTTTTTGGTTTGAGGTTACCATGAGGCTTGCAAATACTATCTTATAACCCTTTTTTTTTTTTTTTTTTTTTGAGATAGAGTCTCACTCTGTTGCCAGGCTGGAGTGCAGTGGCGCGATCTCATCTCACTGCAACCTTCACCTCCCGGGTTCAAGTGATTCTCCTGCCTCAGCCTCCCAAGTAGCTGGGACTGCAGGCGTGCGCCACCATGCCCAGCTAATTTTGTATTTTTAGTGGAGACAGGGTTTCACCACGTTGGTCAGGATGGTCTCGATCTCTTAATCTCATGATCTGCCCGCCTCAGCCTCTCAAAGTGCTAGGATTATAGGCATGAGCCACTGCACCCGGCCGTAACCCATATTTTAATCTGATAACAACACTGTTTGCATAAACAAACAAGCAAGCAAAAAGACAAATAATAAAAACTCTATGCCCTAACTTCATCCCCCCATTTTTAAACTTTTTTGTTGTTTTTATTTATATCTTATGTGTTGTAAAGTTATTGTCGTTATTATTTTTGACTGGTGCATCATTTAGTCTTTCTACTTAGGACAAGAGTAGCTTACACACTACAGCTACAGTATTATAATATTCTGTGGATTTTTTTGTGTGTGTAGTTACTATTGCCAGTAAGTTTTCTACCTTCATATGATTTCTTATTGCTCATTAACTAACTTTTCTTTCTGGTTGAAGTACTCCCTTTAGCATTTCTTGTAGGACAGGTCTGGTGTTGATGAAATCCCTCAGCTTTTGTTTGTCTGGGAAAGTCTTTATTTCTCCTTCATGTTTGAAGGATATTTTTGCTGGATATGCTATTCCAGGGTAATGGTATTTTTTTCCTTCAGCACTTTAAATATGTCATGCTACTCTCTCCTGGCCTGTAAGGTTTCCACTGAACTAGTCATATGGCATTAATTTATACCAAGGAAAGACAGCAAATTAATCACAGTTATAACATTAAATAGCTTAGCAGATTCATTTCAAGGTCATCTTTTTCAGGCCTGAAGTTGCATTTATTGATCAAAAATCTTATATATTCCACTCAATTTTTCTGCAAACCTAAAACTGCTTAGAAAAAGTCTAACTAAAAACATACATAAACAAAATGCAATTTTATTCAAAGTATTAAAAAACCACATAAATTTCAAGCTGTTGCTAGTATTTCAAAAGCCAATACTTGTAGTAAAAGACAAAATATAGTGATGATTGTAATCGTTGTAGTAATCACACATAGGTAGAAGGCTATCCATGGCCTTACTGTGTCAAGGAACGAGAAGCACTTACATTAACAGGCTAAAATAAACACAAAATCTATTTAAGTAAAACATTTCAGTGCAAAATGCAAAAATTTAAAAATGCAAGTTTTTATCTGCATTCAGTGCTGAGTTAGAAGTTTTCTCTTATGTTTTAATATGCGTTGTCACCAAACCAAGCACAACATATCATTTTATTTGTCAAAAAAATTTCTTATGTAATTTATTTAAAGTAAATTTTAAATTATATCTTTTATTATAGTGGCTGAAGCTGGATGTTACTGATAATTATGTTAACTATGAATTTTATAACATAATATTTGATAAAAATAAAAGCTTTAACTTCAGGTAATCTCTTGATCATATATCATACAAATACTACAAGTGATTTTCTAATTTTTTAAGGTTTCTCAAAAATGATTTGCATGTTTTTTAAAAATTGGGAAATACTAACTTCTGAGTTGGGAGTTTATTCCTTACTTTACAGTGGGAAAAACTGAGGTTCAAAGGGATTGAACAATTTGCACAAGGACAAACAACCAATAGAAGGCAGATTCTAGATTCAAACTCAGGATTGTCTGATTCTACAATCCATGCTCCTAATCACCTTTCCTAGCATACGCCTGTGCTTACACAGTGGCAATGAGAATTAGAAGATGAGACGTCTGAACAATGTTTTCTTTTTCTTTTCTTCTTTTTTTTTTTTTTTTTTGAGACAGAGTCTTGCTCTTGTCACCCAGGCTGGAGTGCAATGGCACGATCTCAGCTCACTGCAACTTCTGCTTCCTGGGTTCAAGTGATTCTCCTGTCTCAGTGTCCCGAGCAGCTGGGACTACAGGCACACGCCACCACACCCGGCTAATTTTTTTATTGTTGGTAGAGACGGGGATTTGCCATTTTGGCCAGACTGGTCTCGAACTCCTGACCTCATGATCTGCCTGCCTCAGCCTCCCAAAGTGCTGGGATTACAGGCATGAGCCAATGCACCTGGACATTTGAACAATGTTTTAAAGACAAAATCAATAGGCAACAGTGATAACTTGGATAGATAAAAGTTTAGATGGGTAAGGGTTAGAATAGATACTAAGTCTTCTAGCTAAGAGATTTAGGATAGGAGTGTTGCTACAATAAAAATAAATAAGTTGAGATTTTTTTTAGGTGGGAAGTTGCTGAGATTAATTTTTTGCCTTGCTGAGCCACAGGTAACATTCAGATGTAAATAGAGCTGTCACAGAAACATTTGAAAATATGGAACTGGGGTACTATTGAAAGTCAGTGGTGACAGTGTAGATTTGAACTTTATCAGCAAAAGGTAGTGGTTGAAACCAAAACAGTGGAAGGGCACTGAAAGAGTGAGAACCTGGAGAGGGAAGAGTATGATCTAAGCCTTGGAAAACACCCCCACTTCAGGGATCTGAGGAGGAACAAATGTGAGCAGAGGACAAAACAACAAAATAAAAAATAAGAAGTTAAAGGAGAACCAGGACCGCGTAGAATCATGAAAACTAAGAGATAGTAAATGTGGCTAAAATGTATTGAGCACCTGCCATGAAACATACATGCTGTGTATTTTATATTATTTAATCTTCATAATAACTCAAGGAGGTAAGTTCCTGTATCTCTATTGACAGATAAGGACATAGAGGTTTAGCAAGATTAAATTATGTGCCTGTTGTTCAGCTATTAAGTCCTGGGGTAAAAAAACTGGAATCCATGTCTTCCAGCCTCCCAAGTCCATTTTCTAACTAATGGTCTCCAGAGTGCACAAAACAAACCACTGTGATATGGGAAAAAAATCATTAAAATTACAATGATAGAATCCCATCCTTTAAAAATTGTATTTTCATATATATATTTTACCATGTGCATTCTGTACTAGTATAGTAATACATGCATATCATATGTACATGCATAATTTGTAAATTAGTAAGTAATTGGGGTGTATGCTTAAAACATTTACTAATGTGAAGAGGCAGTAAAACACTTTGGAGATTATTGCTTCAAACCACTATGAAAACTGTCTTTTTGCCTTGTCCCATTCTCAGTTATAAGCTGCATTCACTTCATATAGTCGTGCTATGTTTTAAATGCAATGCTAGTTCTAATTTAGTTAAATAGAAACTTTTTACTTCATAGGTTCTTTTCATCCCACTTCTCAGTATTTTCTGAAATTTATGAAGACCTTTGGGCCTTTTAGTGCTTTGTGACAGTGAAAGGAACGGAGGCCTTAGACCAGACAGACTTGAGTTCAAACATTAACTTTTACTTTACTGACCATGTGATCTCAGACAAGTACTTAATTTCTCAGAGCCTCAGTTAGCTCATCTATGAAATGGAGATAACATTTACCTTGCAGATTGTTGTAAAATTTAGCAATATCTTTTTTTTTTTTTTTGAGACGGAGTCTTGCTCTGTCACCCAGGCTGGAGTGCAATGGCATGATCTCAGCTCACTGCAACCTCTGCCTCCCAGGTTCAAGCGATTCTCTTGCCTCAGCCTCCTGAGTAGCTGGGATTACAGGTGCGCACCACCACCTGTAGAGACAGTTTCACCATGTTGGTCAGGCTGATATCGAACTCCTGACCTCGTGATTCTCCCGCCTCGGCCTCTCAAAGTGCTGGAATTACAGGTGTGAGCCACCACGCCCAGCCAGCAATATCTTAAGGAAACAGCATTGGGCCTGGCATACAGTAGATAATTTTTAAATGGCACCAAATAGTAATAATAGCAACAGTACTTGTTTGCTGTAGAGAACATCTGTGACCCAGTAGTTCCTCCCATCTAAGATCAAGTTGCATATACAATATTTTTAGCAAAGTTTGGCTGAGACAGTTCTTAATTCAACTTGGAAACTTATTTGAGCATATATAAAAAGTGTTGGCTACTGCATATGGCCACATGAGTTAGGGAATGCTATTTACATGGACTACGGTGGGAATGGCTGCTCCTGGCCTTGGGTAGAGCGGCAACCCTAGAAATACGCTGGCAAAAACATAGAGGGCCAAATATGTGGCAGCCTCCACAGAACAAAAGGAAATGGATGCAGCTACCCACACATGCATTGGTTGGTATGTTGAATGCCTCTCTATTTGTTGATGCTCTCCACAGATCTGTACCCCCGATTTGGTGGTATTCCTGGCTTGTGCTAATCAGAGACTCAAAGAAAGATTACTGAAGCGTGCAGAACAGCAGGGCCGACCAGACGACAATGTAAAAGCTACCCAAAGGAGACTAATGAACTTCAAGCAGAACGCTGCTCCCTTGGTTAAATACTTCCAGGAAAAGGGGCTCATCATGACAGTAAGTTAGCTCAACTTTTACAAGTCCAATACAAGAGTGCTCTTTCAGATTTCTCATTAGCCGATGTTCTCATTTAGAAATCCTCTTTACCTTAAAAAGTGGCTTTTGGGGGGTACAGAACCAATGGAAAAAAATGTATCATTTTGACCTGATTTGCCTTTTTAAGCCATAATGTTTTTTTAAAAACTTTCATTTTAATTTGATTGATTTTTATGAAAGAAGATAAATTTTAACCTTGGCCAAAATTCTGTAGTCCTCAAGTAAAAAAGCGTTTTAAAGTAACTGTCTGGGTGATTGTAAGCAATATTTGTCCAGTCTCTCCACTCTTTTGTCTGTCTTTGGAAGCCTACCAAAACTGATAGACTTATAACCACACAGTTGATATGGGGTTATAATAGATTTAAGCGTTGTCTGTCATAATGTACTACATAAAGAAATGAGATTCTGACTTCACAGAAAAAGTTTCCTAAGGGTTTGACTTGTCATAAAGAAGTGATAATGTATCAAAATGGGAGGTACTCACCCTTCTGCTCCTTTGATACGATGCAAATATTAATGTTTTCCTAAATTTTTAGTTTGTTTTATGGCTAACGATATTCAATGTGCCAATGAAAGATGACACTGAAGCATTAGTTTGTACAGTTTTTAGAATCCAGAACATTAGAGGTGAAGGTTCAGCTAAATTTATGATCATCACAACATCAGATTCCAGCATTAAAGCATAGAGTAGACAAAGAGGATAATGGGTCATCTGAAGAAAGCACTTTATGCAAGAGGACACTAAAACCACAGCAGCTCCTTGACAGCTAGATGGTGGCAGACCTTGGCAGAATCCTTCTCTCAGCCCTTGGGCCCGGGCCAGTGGACCAAAGAGTTTTGTCTAGTTGGGTTACAAGCCTTTGTAGAGAATCTAATCAAAGCGATGCATGCGCATCCCAATAAAAAGCACATAAAGACTTTTTTTCACAAATTTTAGGTAAATCAGCTGAAGCCCATCCAGAGAGCTCCTGTGATCTTAACAATTCCTGGGTTAAAACTCTCTTCATTAGACTAGGATGCCCTTAGGCCTGAAAGAGACAGACATGACATTTGAAAAATAATTTCTTTGCAATCTTTTTAGCACCATAAAGAAATATTTAACGTGATTTGCTCTTTGAGTCAAAGTTGTCATGTCGCAGAGTTGTAAATCTGATCTGGAAATTGTTCACAAGGCCAGGGTTCATATTTTGATCTAAAGCAGGCATTGAGTAATTGAAAAGATTTGGGAAAATCAGGGTGGACGCTTCTGTGGCTATGTTTTGTTGGAGTTGTTGTTTGGTTTTTGTTTTGTTTTGTTTTATTTTTTTGAGTCGGAGTCTTGTTCTGTCGCCTGGGCTGGAGTGCAATGGCGTGATCTTGGCTTACTGCAACCTCCACCTCCCGGGTTCAAGTGATTCTCCTGTCTCAGCCTCCCAAGTAGCTGGGATTACAGGTGCACGCCACCACGCCCGGCTAAATTTTTGTATTTTCAGTAGAGATGGGGTTTCACCATGTTGGCCAGGCTGGTCTTGAACTCCTGACCTCATGATCTGCCCACCTCAGCCTCCCAAAGTGCTAGGATTACAGGCTGTTATTTGTTTTTCTCACCAGTTACCAACACTAACTTCCACATTGTATCATACAAAAAGAAATTTGCCCTACAAACCAAACCCCAACTGTAAGGTGCAGGGCCAGATTTAATTGATGTTTGCAAGGCTCAAAGGTGTTACCAGAGTGTCTCTGATTACTCCCTGCTTGTCACATTCGTCATCACAAGCAGAGCAGATTTCTCAAATGAATGCGGAGTGGAGATTGTTAATTTACTAATATTTTGCATGGAGGTGAAATGCCATTGCCTCTAATTGAGGGAGTCAATAACAATGTGGATGACAGCCTGTAACCTCACTGCTAAAACCAAATGAGCTTTAAGATAAATGCTTCTAATTACTGAGAGAAAACTTGCCTAGTAAAGTCACCTTTTGGAAAGCAATGAACGCAAACACAGGCTAAGCTCTGGGGAATATAATTTGAAAAAATTGTCTGACAAAGAAGCAAAACACGTGTCCTCTTTTAGAACCTGGATCATAGTTTACTGCTGGAATTAAAATATATTTGGCGACACTGCTGCTTTTAAAGATGAGTTAATAATAAAAATGATCATTTGTATTAATAATAAGCATGTTAAGATTTTAATAAAAATCTGGGGGTTAATGGATCAAACCCAAATATTTCCTTTCCTCTGTAGTTTTTTTTTTCCTTTTCTCCTACCTGCCCCTCCTAATTCATTCAGTAAATATTTACTGAAAACCAGGATACTCTGCTAGGGGATAGGGGTGCAGAGCTAAATAAACAAAGGGTAGGGATCTTTATTTTGGCACTGACATATTGCAGGCACCTAGAACGGTACCTGCTCACTATATAGTAAGCTCCAGGAAATGAACAGAGCTTGCAGTGTGTGGAGAAAGAGATATTAAACAATCAGTTATTAAGTGTGATGACTGTTGAGTTATGTGTGATAATTGTGATGAATTATTAAGTGTGAAAATGTGCAGGGTGTCCTCACATACGTCATGCACTGTTTTAGGGATTGTAATTCCCTGTGGTGAATAGAATAGACTATCTCCACACTCCAATAGCATTAACCACTTATCTCTGCACAAAGTTCTTAAGGGCCGCAGAGACCATGTCCCTGTTTAGTCCAGTTGAGAAACTTCATGTTGGTACTCCTCTTCTCTGGGGCTTTGGTGTCTGAATCCTGTCACTTGGCATCTCAGTTCCATTGCCATTTAATAATTTCATGATGCCTTACAAGGTATAGCCTCTAGGACTTGATCTGTCTATCTCTAAATTGGAGACAGTGTTACCTACATCATAATATTGTTGTGTGGGTGAAATGAGAGAATATGTGTAACATAGTAGATGATGGTAATGCAGAGAGCGTGTTTTAAGATGCTCCATGCAGCCGCTTTGCCTGATTCAGATTCCAGCTGCACCACCTACCACCTGTGTGACTCCCTGCAGGTTACTTATCTGCTGTATGCCTTACCTGTAAAATAGGTATAATCATCAATCCTACCTCAGTGTGATTGTGAGGATTAAATGGATGTCAAGAGCTTAAAACGGTGTCTAGAATGTTGTAAGGGTAAATGACATGATTGGTATTATTGTACAGTTTTTATATTTCTTCATCTCTCTTCCTTCCCCAACAAATGCTCATCTTTTAGAATCTACAGTAACCACTAGCAATTCTGTGCCCTTTGAGGGAACTCTGTTGCCTTTTCTCCAATACATAGGTTATTGAAGAAATCCAAAATGAATAGGTTGTAAAAACTTTAGACATAATTCACCTTTTTCTTTAAAAGTGTCTGTTAATCAGTTATAAGTTTGACTCAGTGTCTTCTCTAGCTTCTATATTGTCCGTGTAATCAAGCTACATAATGGCTGTGTCTGAATAGTAACAGACGTCATTCCACTCTTTTCTTTTTTACTTCATTGACTATGTCTGTTGGCAGATTTGACTAGAGAACAAACCCAGTTTGACTTAAGAGAAAGCCTAATCAGATTAGCCAAGAAAAACATGCTGTTGCTTGAATACTGTATCTTACTGACATAGTTCCCATTACATGGACTTCTTCATTTTTGTTCTTGTATTATACATGTCCATATGCAGTCGTGTGTGCAAATATGAATGAAAATAATATGAAATCATAAGGCTAGTATATTAGAAACTTCTTCATAGAACTTTCTCAGACATATTTATATGTCGTCTTTAACTTACCATGAGGTTGGATGTAATTTCTCAATACATCTTTTACTGCTTTATGTTTGTGATTAAAGATGAGGATGCTGTGAGTTCCCAATGTTTGGCAGAAGATTTTTCTTGTAGTAGTTTAGGTATTGCTGGATCTAGGAAAGCTACTTCTAGTATTGCTGAGTAAGCTGTGTCTCTTGACATTTTAGAGCACTTGGACTTGAAACTGTATAACTCTTGAATAATAATTTCCCTTTTATAGATTTTTAAAGTTCCAATAAAATGTCTGTTTCATGATAATTTTTAATCTTTCTTGTAAAAGTTTTTTTTCAACTAGTCTTCATTTCAATCAGTCTCACCAAGTTGGAACACTTTTTTTTCTTTTTTTTTAATTTATATTTTTTGTACATGAATAAGTTCTTTAGTGGTAATTTCTGAGATTTTAGTGTGCCCATCACCTGAGCAGTATTTACTGTACCCAATGTGTAGTCTTTGATCCCTCACCTCTCTCAGGAACCCTTTTCTAAGAAACAGAATTAATTAAGACAAGTCAAGTTTTTGTAAGTTTGATGAACTTTTAAAAAAATATGCAATTTTGTTTATTTTTAAATAAAAAGGTCTTCTTAAATTGTGCAAAAAAAGAAAAGCTCAGATACAATGTATATGTTATTTTTCCAAAATGCATTCAAAACTTTGTGCCATTAGATGTTCTATTCAGCCAGAAAAACATGGAATTCACCAGGGAAATGGATATACACTTGTGTGCATTGAACAAATGCTACTGAATATTGGTAATAATCATTAAAATCCACATTTAGTTTTAGACTGTGAAGTAAACAAATGGTCTTTTTCCTTCTGGACTTTTTATAGGAGTATAACTTGAAATCAGAGGTAAGCTGTGGTCACAGGATGTATGAAGAGGCCTACTAATTCACACCCAGATTTACCAACTAAATCTCTTCAGCCGGGAAAGGCAGAGGCTGAAAAAAGGTTAAAATCAGGATTATTTATTGTTCACCAATACCAGGTTTCCTGGGAAGTGGTCAAGGAATGTGGGAAGGGCTACACTGGTATTTAGCAAGGCTGTATGACCAATGATTCCCTAATTTTAGTACTTACTAGGCCAGAAAAAATATTTTTTAAGTAGGGGTAAGATGGCTTTTTAATTTTACGAAGTGAAGGCATTAGATAAAAACTCCCGATACTTGCCTTATTTTTCTAATTTTGCTGTGGATTGGGAAACACTCATCACAAACCAGCATCAGTGCTGGGAAACAACTGACATAGAGAGCACAGGCCTGTCAAACCACACCATTGTTTATTACCAGACATTGTCCCCAAGTCCCAGATAACCCCATTCACACTACAGTTGCTTCATTTGCCCCATGTCACTTCCTTCAAATTTGAGAATCCCTGCATTATGCATTTCTAATTTACCACTGAAACTATGCACAGTAGACCCTTGAATAATGCAAGGATTGGGGTGTCAGCCCCCATGCAACTGAAAATCCATGTATAACTTTGACTCCCCCCAAACAGAACTACTACTAATAGCCTACTGTCAACCAGAGCCTTATTAATAATATAAACAGCCGATTAACACATATTTTGTATGTTATACGTATTATATACTGATTATTACCATAAAGTAAGATAAAGAAAAGAAAATATTATTAAGAAAGTCATGAGGAAGAGAAAATATATTTATTATTCATTAAGTGGAAATGCATCATCATAAACTTCTTCATTCTTGTTATCTTCACACTAAGAGTGTAGTAGACTAAGGAGGAAGAGGAGGAAGAAGAGGGGTTGGTGCTTCTGTCTCAGAGTGGCAGAGGTGGACCAAAGTGGACCATGCCCTTCAAACCCCTGTCGTGAAGGATCCACTGTAATCCCCATTCCATCGGACACTCCTAGCCAAAGGAAAAATAAGTAGCAATAGTAAAAGTTAATTTAGAGAGAACTGCTGAATAATTATTAGTCAACTGACTTCACATTTCATAGGAACCAACACTAACATTTAAAGTATAATAGTACATTTGTCCCTAAACTCTCGATGTACAGCCATTGGTTAATTATCACCAACTCCACTTAGCATCACTGCACAGATAGTGGAAATGGAAAGAAAAATAACCCAAAGGAGAAAAGAATTTTTTTGTTAGGGATAGGGTCTGGCTCTGTTGCCCAGGCTGAAGTGCAGTGGCATGACCTCAGCTCACTGCAACCTCTGCCTCCCAGGTTCAAGCCATCCTCCCACCTTTGCCTCCCAAGTAGCTGGAACTACAGGTGTATGCCACCATGCCCGCCTAATTTTTCGTATGTTTTGTAGAGACAGGGTCTCATTTTGTCCCTCAGGTTGGTCTCGGACTCCTGAGCTAAGGCAATCCACCCACCTCAGCCTCCCAAAGTGCTGGGACTACAGGATGAGCCACCACACCCAGCCAGGAGAAATGAAAACTAAACAGCGTAAACACTTATCAGCAACCCACCTAAACATAAGAAAAGCAAACAAGCATTTGATAACAACTTGCCCAAACAAACCCATTCTCCTAAAATTACTAGGAAGAAAATTCTGTTACAGCTTCTCAATAGGTAAGGGGTTGATGAGTTTGTAATGTGTGACATAACGAAGCTGTATTTCCTTTCAGTACCGTCACTTATATCCTGTTTGAGCATCCATTGTTGTGTCACCAAAAGCTCCCACTAATTCCTATTTCTGGATTTAGTAACTAAGAAAATAGTCAAGGAAGGGTTTTTAAAGCTGAATAGGAAAGGCCATGGAAGTGTTTTGGAAGATATTTACTTAGATGACAATGATATCTATATTCACCTGGATATATGGTCCTCTAAATTGCTTTTCAGTTGCCAGAGTGTGTTTAAATTAAGTAAACAGTGCCTTCTGGCACAAAACCTGATGCTGACAGAACCTCAGTGAGAGCCCTGAAGCAACACAAGAAATACCGTATCCATTTTTGACTGGAATAAAGAGCAGCTTAAAAGGAATCACATCCTCTGGGCAACAAGCACTTATCAAATCTTACTGTGTGTAGAGCTGCCAAGATGGTGCCACTCTCAGAAAAGTCCTGTTGCTTCCCTAAGGAGCTTGCCATCTCTGGGGATTATTCAGTGTTGCCCACTTAATTTGCCTATTTACATACCTATTTGTAATTTTGGTTTTAAAATATCCAGAACTAAATTGAAAAGTGAATCTGATTACTTTCATATACTGTCATTATTGTGGGCTCTAAAACCTAAAATATCATGATCACTATTTCTCTTTCTGATCTTTTGGATAGAAAGGAAAATAAAAGCACAAAGATAAAGCCATTTACTCACAAAATGGCAGCCCTCATATAGCAAAGTATATCATCCACAGTCCTGGGCAGCAAATTCTGCTGGTTCCTGAACAGCATCAAAACAACAGGAAGAAGAAGCAGATACCACATTTATAGCTCATCCTGGCAATCTGTCTCTGTCATAAGCAACACCCTGACTCACAACTTTTCCATCCCCAAAGCTCCCTCACTTCCAGTCGTCTTCACATCCCGTAGACAGAAAGCAAACCAAATGACTCAGCAAATGCATCTCTCTCGAAGTTGGAAACTGCTGTTGATTATATGGCAGTCCTACTGTCAGCATCGGATGAGAAGAGCTCTTGCACCAAAAATGCAATATTTTATTGTGATGTTTTATACAGGTATTAACAGGAAAAATAAGGAAGAACTTTAAAAATGAACAACTTCCTCCCCCAACAGAATGTAAAATATTTTTCTGTTGATTTTATTATTACAGACACTTATAAAACAGAGTCTGAAGAGCCCCATGAACAATTTTTTAACCATCTTAAGTAGAAAGCAAGGCTCTCACGTGATAACTATAAAACAAACAATGTGGACAAAATCGAGATAATTCAAGTGAAGACATTTGGAGGTTCACATTTAGAAAATTCCGTGTGTTCTCATTGTTCAGTTCCCACCTATGAGTGAGAACATGCGGTGTTTGGTTTTTTGTCCTTGCGATAGTTTGCTGAGAATGATGGTTTCCAGCTTCATCCATGTCCCTACAAAGGACATGAACTCATCATTTTTTATGGCTGCATAGTAACATGGCACATGTATACATATGTAACAAACCTGCACGTTGTGCACATGTACCCTAAAACTTAAAGTATAATAATAAAAAAAAAAATTCCGATTCCAAGAACTGTTACTGACAGGTCTATCTACAAATACTTTAGTTAAGGTCTGTGCTATTTCTATGGGACTGTCTTCAGCAATAGCTTGTCTTTTTAATTTTTTTAAAGCAAAAGAAAACAAATTACTAAATAATTGGTAGCTGAATGTCATGTCATACTAACAACTTCCTATGAACTGCTGTTTCAATCCTGCAGGTTCTATATATATACACACACGCACACACCCACACACTCACACACACACACACACACACACATTTTTAGCTGGTTGATTCTCCAGGAGACACTCTGTGATCAGAACAATAATGTTGACAATAATGTCAACAAATATTCCAGACTTCAGAGTTGGGCCTTCATTTACTTTGAAATGTTATACTAAGACTTACTGAGGACATACGTAAGAAAATAATACTTTTGGTAATGTCCCTAGACTAAATTTTTTTCATGTTTAAGGCCAAACTAATTGGAATTAATCAATATCTTTTAAAGAGAGATGGCACTATAGTTAAATTAAATGTCCCACCCTCCCAAAAAAAGAAGACAAAATAAAAGAAAAAGAATAAGCATTTAAGGCTTGCCAGTCAGGAAAATACAACAAAATATTATGAATAGATGGTGCCTTAGGAAACAATATCTAACAATTCCTGAATGCTTAATATGTGCCTAGTACTATTCAGAATGGTTCTGTTCTCACTTATAAGTGGGAGCTAAACATTGAGTACAATTACCTATATAACAAACTTGCACATGTACCTCTGAACCTAAAATAAACGTTAGAAAAAACTAAAAAACAAGCAAAAAATGTTTCACATACGATAACTCGTTATTTCTCACCTAATCTTGTTGGGGCAGATACTATTATTATCTCCATTTTGTAAATGAGAAAAACGAAAGCACATGAAAGTGTAGCCTACCAGGATCCCACAAGAGTGGTGGAGTCTCAACCCAGATCACACTGCTGGCCCCAAAGGCTGTTTTGTGATCATTCTGTTGTTCGTTCATTAAAATGCTTTCTCCAGGCACTTGTCATTTGACAAGCATCTCTATGCAGCTGTAATCTCTTCATTTCTGTTTTTTAGAAAAGAATAAATTATATTGGTACATTACATTGAGAAGTTTGTAAAGTAATTTTTGCTAGGTAATAGATGTAAAATAATTAAGATAATTCATAAAATTGATTAAGCACACATTAGAAGTGAAGAAATTATACTACAAATGGCCAATTGTTGGACCTTGTATTTTTGTTTATCTATACTACTATCTCTTTCTTACCTATCTCCTTCTTGCTCAGTCCTACAAATCAAATGTAAAACCAAGCCTTCAGTTCTGGGACAGGCAAAGCACTGTCCTTGTCTCCCTTAAGTCTTACATTCCATTTCCCCAATATGATAGTCCTTTTATAGTCATTCATTCAGACCACTTTATTGAGGGCCTATGTATTTGTGGCACCCTTTTCATCAGACAACAGTGATCCTCCTTTTACTCAACAGCTATCTGTTGACATGCTTGATCATGACATTTTCCCATATCCAGGGTACCACAGCAGGCACTGCAAGGAATACAAAGATGATGTGGAGCCAGATCCTGTCTTCGGGGAGTTTGTGGTGCAGGCACACAGATGATAGAAAGATAAATAACTTGAACTCAGCTGGGGAGGGGGTACGAGCCACCACACTGAAGTAATAGAACAGGCCAGGAAGAATAAAGGGCAGGGAGTGACTTATTCCTGGAAAGATTAGGGAAGGCTCTCCTGGAAACATTGACCCTTGAGAGGCGGGAAAGAGTTGGAACCCAGAAATAGGAAAGAAGGGCATGATAAGCAGACGCGTGTAGAACAGAGTAGTGAGAATTAGAAACCAGGGGACAGAGGTGCTGTCATCAAACTGAGCAAGGCACTGAAGTGCTAGGCTAAGGAGGAAGGGTTTTTCTGTTGGCAAGGCCCACATTGAAAGGCTTGGAGCATGATAGTGACACAGCTAGAAATATTAAGCTGGTAGCTGTGTGTGAAACAGTGAATGGAGGAAGCATCTGGAAGAGGCGTGACAAGGGCCTGGACTGGAATAGTGACTGACACAAGGTTTTACTTCTCCGTAGGGCAGATCTACAACCATCTGGCACAGATGGCAAACATGGGAGTAATTGAAAAAGTGCTCTGAGGGAAAATAGCACTCAAAAATCACCTGCACCATAGGTGTAACATAAATTTTCCCAGTTTAACCATTTTGGTTTACCCCTTGGATAGTGTTCATGGCCAGGCTGAAAGGAAAGGAGATAGGGAAGGAAAGGGAATGTGATCAGGACTCTGACTAGCTAGAGCATTATCAAGTGACATTAAAATCCAAGCAAAGGGAGAGTAGAGTCAGTTGAATCACCAATTTTTCTTCCCACTAATAACAGTTTCAAAATAATTCATTAAATTAATGAATTAATTCAATCATTATACATGGAACCATTTATTTTCATGGCAGACAGCCCTGCACATCTTGTAGCAGTGAGGACATAATTCTATTAAAGCACTATGCAATAATTGGTCTTCACCAAAAATAAAAGGTTTGTTTCATTACAATAAAAGAATAACTGGGCCGGGCGCAGTGGCTCATGTCTATAATCTCACCACTTTGGGAGGCTGAAACGGGTGGATTGCTTGAGGCCAGGAATTGAAGACCAGCCTGGGCAACATGGCGAAACCCCATCTCTACCAAAAATACAAAAAATTAGTTGGGCATGGTGGTGCACACCTGTAGTCCCGGCTACTTGGGAAGCTGAGGTGGGAGGATCACTTGAACCCAGGAGGTGGAGGTTGCAATGAGCCATGATTGCAGCACTGCACTCCAGCCTGGGCAACAGAGCAAGACCCTGTCTCTAAATAAATAAATAAATATATGAATAGCTATGGCTTAAATAAACAGGTTTATTTGATGTGTGTAAAAATATGTTCAGGGATGGACGATCTAGGGGTAGTACAATGACTACATGGTGTCATCAAGGACCCAGGCCCCTTCTGTCTTTCTGTTCCAACATCTTTAATGCTTTCTCATAGTGACAAAATCATCCAATCTACCTTCCACACAGAAAAAAGGTGAGATAGTAAAGGGCTGGGAAGCCACAGCTATTGCCTTTCTTTAGGAAAGCAAAAGCTTTCCCATAAACCCCCTCTCCCTCCCTCATTGACTGGCACCTGTATCTCATTGGTCAGAAGTGGAGCATGTGTTTCCCCTACCTTCAGGGGAAGCTGCAAAATGGAGTTTTTAGCTTTACAACCTCTGATGTAGAAGAAGATAAAGGAGAAAGGAGCTAGAATAAATGAGTGAGCCAACCTACAATAACCACCAAAAGGTTAAAAATAATCCTTTTTTCTGTTTGAAAAGATATGTAAAATACATCTGCAAGTAATTCTTTTTTTTTTTTTTTCTTGAGATGGAGTTTCGCTCTTGTTGCCCAGGCCGGAGTGCAGTGGCACAATCTCGGCTCACTGCAACCTCTGCCTTCCGATTTCAAGCAATTCTCCTGCCTCAGCTTCCCAAGTAGCTGGGATTACAGGTGCCTGCTACCATGCCCGGCTAATTTTTGTATTTTTAGTAGAGACTGGGTTTCACCATGTTGGCCAGGCTGGTCTCGAACTCCTGACCTTGTGATCCACTCACCTTGGCCTCCCAAAGTGCTGGAATTAAAGGTGTGAGCCACCATGCCCGGCCCATTTGCAAGTAGTTCTATCAAAAACGGTTAAAATAGAAAATGTGCTTAATAATATTAGCTACTTTTCAGTAAGCACTTTCAATATACCAGACTCCTTATTCACCTTGTATCTAATTCTTCCAACAGTCTTTTAAAATTAATGAAAGAAACAGAGGCCCAGAGAGGGTCAGGAACATGCCATAAAGCCTGAATCCAGTAAACAAGGGAGCTGAGGTTTGAAATAGATTCTGTGTTAGAGGATCCCTCAGTTAATGATAGGGAATTGAACCAGAACTTATGTCCAAGTAGAGTTAAACACCCCTCTCAAAACAGCCAGAAAATATATTGATAATGCCTGTTAATGTGAACCTGCAGGTTTTTGCTGATTGAGAAGCAATGATACCTGTTAAAAGGTAAACTGAGGCACAATAAAATTTGAAAGAGTTTATTTGCACAAACAGCGATTGATGAATTGAACAACTCCAAGCTGGAAGTGGTTCAGGAGATCCAACCAGGGAACACCAGGGCAAGGCTTTTCTAGGGCAAACACAGAAGGAAGTAAAGAAAAGAAAATATTTGATTGGTTGCCATTATACAGTTGCCTTATTTGATCTATCTTGCTGGAAAGTCCTTAGTTATATAAGTTATTTGGCAGCTTCTGATAGGTTAGCCGTAAGTTTCATTTTTTCTTTAATATAGGCATTTACAAGAAATAGCACAAGTTTTGTTTATGGTTGCAAATTGAGCAAAGTTAAGGTCACTTATGAGACCTAATTGGCTTTATCTGCTCAGAGATTCTTCAAGTCTGGTCTCCATTTTAATTTACCTTTACATACTTAACTACTTTTTTTTAAAAAATAAGAAATTTGTTTCTAGGAGATGTGAAGAACTAACATACTGTATCAAGTGCAGCACCAACTGGTTTACACATTTTTAACTATTTTAATCACTCACCTTTGTCATGTAGGAATTAAAATTATTTAGTGCCAGCCGGGCATGGTGGCTCAAGCCTGTAATCTCAGCATTTGGGGAGGCCAAGGCAGGTGGATTGCCTGAGGTCAGGAGTTCAAGACCAGCCTGGCCAACATGGTAAAATCCTGTCTCTATTAAAAATACAAAAATTAGGCAGGCATGGTGTTCCATGCCTGTAATCCCAGCTACTCAGGAGGCTGAGGCAGGAGAATCGCTTGAACCCGGGAGGCGGATGTTGCAGTGAGCCGAAATCGTGCCACCGCACTCCAGCCTGGGCGGCAGAGCGAGACTCCATCTCAAAAAAAGAAAAAAAGTTGTTTAGTGCCTTGTGTGTGCCACGTGTTTCTATTTAGATTATCTCATTTCAGGTAAAGATAGGGAGTTGCTACCTTTTCTCAGATAAACTCTAAACTGTGCAGTCTTACTCTTGTCTCACCCACTCCGCATCTCACTCTGACATTACTCCTTGATCCTAGTCTGCTCTGCTTCACCCTTCAGACTCAACTGCTGTTGTCTTCCTCACTATAATGGGCTTCCCTTGTCTGTCTTTTTGCCTCCCACTCAGCTGGCCTCTGGAGGGCCCTTCCCCAGGCACAACTGCAGGATGCTTCCATCTAGTTTAACTCAACCTGGCAGGTGGGACACAGGCAGGTACGCAGACACGCCCCTGCTCTGAAGGAGTCCATGGAGAAAAGGGAGGAAAGGAGAACAGTGAGTGGCATCATTGCATCTGACCATTGTAATGATAGGAGGAAGGATGTACAAAAGGCTGCAAGAGGGAGTAAATTGCACCTGCCTTTCCCTGATAATTCTGGTGGGACTGGATGAACTTGACACTCTGGAACAGAGATTATTCCATGCATCCAAAGAAGAAATGAGGCATCTGAAATTTCTAAGTGGAGTTACAGCCATTACCAAGTTCAGGATTGGAAATGGGAGTAAGTGGTGGGAAAGACAGACTCAAGAGCTAAGCAGCCAGGGAAGGAGTGAGGAATAAAATACATTTTATCTAAACCATTCTAATTTCTTGTTGCTCTCTCCCCACTCAACAACCCCAGTGAGGAATTTAATTTCGCTCAGTATAAAATAATCTACAAATATATTCATTCATCAATTTCTTTTTAGGCAATTATTCTGAGATTTCTAGCTAATGTGGGATACTGAAAGATGTATGAAAATGTTGATTTTTGGCTTTAAGAGCTCCTGTATGAAGTAAGAAAAGCAACTCTGAATTTAAAGGGATGTCTGTGGAAAGGAAGCTTGAATGTGTGTAAGTTGTAATGTGGTGCAGGCTATTCTTTTCAGTAGTCCACTTAGTAGGGACTGTGCAGCCAGCACAGTGCCAGACTGTAGTGGGTGCTTTGAATTATTTGTTAACTTAATGCATACGTTAATGAATTGGACTACATCTGTTCATCCTAATAAGTTGAGAGTGAACAAGAACTTGTTTAGACTTCGTTCACTAGGATTGAATAAACAGCTTTTCAGTAATGCTTCAAATTTGAGCTTTCAAAAATTCATGCTTTCCACAGTGGAATGTCTCTAACCATTGCCAATTCACAGGTTATTTGAAGGTGTCAGCAACCATGAGAGATTTCTCAGAAAATACCACAGAGTGTTGCTTCAAAGAATTTCCACAATTGCTGTCAAGTTCAGGATCAAGGAGGAAAAATACAAGTAATAGATTTTTTTGTAAAGAAAAAATCTTGTATCTTACCTGAAAGTTTAGTTTCAAAAGATAAATAGTGCTGTGTATTATAAGATATGATTTTTCCTCTATTCTGAAACTTATGCTTAAAAATCTGAATACAGACATCACGATCACTTGATATATACTTGATAATGTTTATTTTTCGTTTTTTTTTTACCAAAGCTTTATTTAGAGTTCATATGTTCATGACAAATGAATTCTAGCAGAAGCCCAAAAAAGATGATATGCTCTCTTACAACTGAATGATTAATGCAGCAGTAATTTCCAACTAAATTCTGTCTGTCTCAGAAGATTTTTTAAAGCCTTAGGTGAAATCGTTTTGGCTCAGTGAGCAGTTGCTGGATGACTGCAGCGTACTTGTGATTGCTGGCTCATTTCATCGGTTCAATCTGAATTCTTAAAACAATGAAATTTGATATTAAAAATATCAAGTAGTGCATTTTCTAAAATCCCATGGATAGGTAATTCCACAGTTGTACTGCTCCACTTCATATTCTGTGAAATGACAGCCCTACTTTAAAATTGTAAGAGAAGAGAAGAAACATAGGAAACTTCAATTATCTCAAATTTTCCTCTGTTACTTGTAGTTGTTCAAAATGGCATTCTCTGCAGCTAAGGACTTTTCCCTCTCCCTGCAGTCCTGATCAACCTCATCACCCTGCCTTGACCTGGATTCTTCTGGGAAGCCATCCTGATGGGGACAGATGCCCCCACTCTGAGGTCCCATTAACACCCCATTTTGAGTCCATTCATGGCAATTATGTTATTTTATAATTCTACTTCTTTATGATTCTACCATCTTTCTACTGTAACTCTGTCTTTATAATTCCACTGTCTGCTCTCCTTTTTATAATTCTGCTGTCATCATCAATATTTTATTTCCAGCACCTGGCTTGGAGCCCATAAATTCACTTTCAATATATATTTACTAAATGAATAGACTATTACTGGGCTGTGAATTTTTTGATGACCCTCATTAAATACACACACACACACACACACACACACACACACACATATATATATACACACACTTAATATATATAGTTAATATATGTGGGGGAAGAAAGAGCAAAAACAAAGCCTGAAAAAATGTTTCCACTTGAAAACCATTTTTCAAATCTTCTCTGCAGTTGATCATAGGTAACACCTTTCAAGATCTCTAGTCTTTAAATTGCTGTAAACATGCTTTGTTTTCATTTTAAGACTTAGATCTCTTGGTTAAACTCCACATCAAATTTTGACATTTTTTGCTTCTACACTCCCATAAAGTAAATTGAAATTCTTCAAATAATGCACATTTCAGAAATAATGTGTAATGTCACTGAAACAAAAGCTCTATAAGAGAAAGTATTTTGACTGAATTCTTTACTATTCTATCTCAATCTCCTAGAACACTTGGTACATAGTAAGTGCTAAATAAATATTTGTTGAGTGAAACATAGATTTAAACCAACACCCTAATCACAACCTGGATTTGGAAACATAAAGAGAAGAATCTAGAAAAAATTAACAGGACCAGACAAGTGAAAGCAACTCTTGTCTATCAAAGGACAAAAATAGGGCTGGTGATTAAAAACTCAGAAGTCAGGGGCAAACAGATCACAGTTCTAGGCCATTCACGAGTTCCTGACCTCTTGCACAAGTTTTTGAAATTCTTAGGGCCTCAGTTCTACCATCTGAAAACTGAATCTCATAATGCCTGCCTCCTAAGTGGGCTGTGAGGACTGAGTGAGAAAAGGTAATTAAAGAACTAAGCACAATGCCCAGCACAGAGAAAGCACTAACAAGACACAGATATTCTTATTATTTTGATGAGATTGGCCTTGGTACTGTCCAGAAGAATTATTAGTGCTATGGTAGCCATATGTGCTATGTACTTTCAGTGTATACTGATTCTTTCAGTGTATTGGATTTCTGACAAGAGAGAAATTCCCATAATCCAGTGGTATTTTTAAAATCTCAGGAAAGTGGCTCCCACAGCTCCTATGAAATGATGAGCTGAGAAAAGTGAACACAGCTTAACAGTCAAAAGAAGTGTTGCCAAGCCTGTCACCAGCTATAAAAGCCCTTCAGAAGCTATTTGATAAGCTCTTGTGTTGATTTTTTCTCTCTTCTTCTGTCTTCTTCTGATTTGGCTTCCACTGTCTATTGATTTTTTTCCCTTCTCTCTCTTTGATCATGGTCTCAGTAGACACCAAGGACATTGGGTAGGACTTCCAATTTCATATTTTGTTCACGCCTGTGTTATTCACAAACCTTCTCAATTTTTATTATATTCAAGTAAACCTTATGCTGGTGAAATGTTGCAAGGGACTCAATGATAAATATTACATTAAGCAAAATGTAGTTTGGTATGGTGATCCAAGGACTGACTTTGAAGTCACAAAGACCAGGGTTTGAATCCTGGCAAGTCTCTTAATCTCTCTAAGATGAAATGTCCTCATCTGTAAAATGGGAATGAAGGTAACTGACTTGCAAGATTAATTAAGGATTATAGATAATATATATAAAGCTCTCATATCACATGGGTGGTGAAATAAGTTATATCTGTAGTTATTAGTGTAATCTATAATTGCATGTACTCCAAAACAGAAATGATCTAATCAAAATATGTGCTAAATAATGACAAATAATAGCTTACAGTCATTGAGCACTTCACTGAGCTGGACAACATCATGCAAATATGTTTTATGAAGACGATAGGTACCCGGTAATCAATTCTCTTCTTCTACTGCATGCTCAGTTATATCTAAGGTATATCTGTTCAAAGTGATGGATTCCATGAGAAACCTGAAATCCAGTTCTGAGAGCTACTCATTACTTTTCAAAATGACTAAATCAGGAGACAACACCAACAGCTACTTATTTTAATGAAGACATTTTTCAGAAGAAATGTCAACCACAAATCTGTCTTGGCAGTTGCACGCCATGTTATTTTCTATCATTTTACTTTTCAACATTGGCAAGCGGGAGCTGCCTGAAGGATGAGCAGCTTTCAAGTTTCTATCAAGAGGAGGAAAATGGAGTCTGTTTACTTCTGTTTTTAGTTCTTTCTATCTAAAAATCTTACGATTCCTTTTTAAAACGTAATATTTATGGAGAGTTGTGTGAGAGAGAGAGAGAGAGAGAGAGAGAGAGATCAAGCGTGTGCCCATCTATGGGTGGGTGCTGCTGAGGGTCAAGAATGCAGAAGAATAGAAGAAGAAAGTAAAAATCATCCATTATTCTGAAGCCCGGAAATAACCATTGTTAACATTTTGAGTCTTTTTCTGTGCAGTGTTTTTCTATGATATTTTGACAGTATGATGGTTGAAATCATATTGTACTCTGCTTTAAAAATTTTTTAACTTAAAATTATTCACGAGCATGTTTACAAGGCATCAATTGGGCAATTTATTTACCCCCAAAAGCCTCAGTGGTAATGACCCAGTGTTTCTACTTCACAGAGCTGGCATGAAGTTCAAATTAGAAAACACGTGAGAACCCTTTCAAGTCACTTACAGAATGCACAAATGAAATTATTTGCTCTCATCTCCATGTCTTGAGGAGTCAAAAGGTCCCCCATTATTTAAGCAGCTGCAGAACCCTCTGCAGATCACTCTGAGGATCTAGAAAAGACCAAGACAACTGTTGGTCTGAGAGTTTACAGAATGATCACAGAGGTAAAGCCAAAACATGAAAACATTAAGGAAAAAAGTAGAGGGTTAAGCTCTCTTTTTGACACAAGTAGAACTTTGTCTTAATTACTTAAAAAGATTATCTGATACTGAATTCCTTCTATCCTTAGTTCTTTCAATTTGAAAATGAGTCATGCTTCAAAAAATTATTTTTTCTTACCTCAGACAAAATCATAATTTTACCCGCAATAATGTGATTTGTCAGTTGAATGGTAAGTTTCCTATCCCCTGAAAAAAAAACAGGAAAGAAAAAGACTATTTTTGTAAATTCAGATTATTTATAAGGATTGGTTTAAATTAAAACCAGTGTTTTTACTGAGGAAAAAAAATCTTGAACTAAAACAAAAAAAAAAAGAAGAAAAGGAAAAGAATAAAAGAATTACAGGTGGTGCGTGGTGGCTCACGCCTGTAATCCCAGCACTTTGGGAGGCCAAGGCGGGCGGATCACGAGGTCAGGAGATTGAGACCATCCTGGCTAACGTGGTGAAACCTCGTCTCTACTGAAAATACAAAAAATTAGCCGGGCGTAGTGGTGGGTGCCTGTAGTCCCAGCTACTCGGGAGGCTGAGGCAGAAGAATGGCGTGAACCCGGGAGGCGGAGCTTGCAGTGAGCCGAGATTGCGCCACTGCACTCCAGCCCGGGCGACAGAGCGAGACTCCATCTCAAAAAAAAAAAAGAATTATAAAAGAGAACCCATTAAGATTCTATTAATTTATGTTATAGAAAAAATTAAAACTATTTGTTTTCACCACAAGCATATAAAGAATATTTTTTCATAATTAACATGTTACTATGGAAAATCCATATGTAGTATGTTAATGCCTGGAAGTTAAAATGGTTTTTACATTTTTTCTTATCCTTTTCTACAATTTTTTAATATGTATTCTGTAAACTTTTTTGTAAAAATTTTTCTGTAAATTTTTAACATGTATACTGTTGATAATCTGAAAAAAATGGATAAAAATGGTTTAAAACAGCATATACTTCAAAGTAAAACATAACAGTAAGCCAGCCGGTTCAAATAAATGAGAAATGGGAGAATTCAGCTCAAACAGACAAAACATAGCAATATGATATCTACAGGAAACCAATGAAATATTTGCCATAAGGGAAATTGCATACATAACTTATTTGAACTTTTATAAATCCTCTCCCTATGTAATTCACTAACTTTACTTCACATTATTTATTTGGTTTCATAGTATGTCAAACAGCTGTCAAATACAATGGCAGTGTTTTTTCCTGCCTTCATGAAGTCTACTAGGAATATAAAATATCAGAAGTTGTCCAAAGTTAAACAACTTTGTCAGAGCCAGGAATTGGATTAATAGGCCAAGGGACGAACCTTGAGTTAGCTGGAGCTGAGAGATAGATTGGTAAGGGACCAAGTAGAGTTTACGAATACTCAGAAGAAGATGAAGAATAACACAGGAAAAAAGGTCAAATGAAGCAGTCAGCGCAAAGAGAGGGAAATGGATTTTCTTAGGGGCCAGCCTATAGAAAGCACTAGGTTGTTTTCCCATTCGTTAATTCGGTAAGTATGCATTACCGTTGGTGAATAGATTAGAGTTGAATAACATTGACTAGAGAGCAACAAAACATCTGAGCCAAAGCAACATCTTAAGACTGATAGAGGAAGAAGAGTCGGGGAGGGGAGGAGAAGGTGGTCAAAGATGTGAGAGAAAATGAGAATTGGATATCATAGATGCTAAATTTAAAATGTTCCAGGGAGAGAAATGTCAACTGTCCAAAGTTGCTTCTCTGAGAAGTCAAGCAAGATGAGGACAGTAAAAGCCTGTTCATTTCAGCAGCTGGCAGGAAGTTTGTGAGTTTTATCATCTATTGCTTGTTTGGTGGATTGACAGAGACAGAAACCAGGATGGAGTAGGCAGAGAAGTTAGGGGGGTGGGTGTCAGAAAATGGATTTAGATGAGCAGATGCAGAAGACTAGAGACATCTGACTGCAAAGGAAAGAAAAAAACTAAGGCAGCAGTTAGAAGGGGAAAGGAGGAGTGGAGAAAAGAGTTTTTGGTGTGTTTGTGTGCTTGTTTGTTTTGGTTTTGTATGACATTGGTTTTGTTTTTGGGAAGGAGAGACTTGAGCATGCTTCAGTGCTGGATGAAGGTACACAATTGAGAGGTAGAGACTGACTTTTAATCTGTGACTGTAAGCAGCCTTGTGAAAAAGTCTGGAATAGATCAAAACCAGCAGTTCAACTAACTTCAACGAATATGTGTTGTCCTTATGGGCCAGAGATCAAACATGAACAAGATAAAGTCCCTGCCTTTTAGAAGCTACAGTTTGGGGGAAACTTGCTCATAGGAAGGATGTTCAGGCAACAGGCAGGAGGCCACATAATTAAAATGTGACAAAATACAGTCCAGAAGAAAATTACCAGAAAAATAAAGACCAGTGCAAGCCCACAAGCCACCACAAACTCTCCCTTCTAGCTTGGCCTCCTAATGTCCCCTGTCCAGTTTTCCCATCCAAGCTTTGCTGCTCACTTGAGTTGCTCTGGCTCTTCTATTCTACCTTTCAGATCCTATATTTTCCTGTCATTCATTATTTCACCTATTTTCCCTGACTACTCAAGCCTCTACCAGTCTCCTCTGTTTCTAAATTCCTTTACTACTTAATGTTCATACCAGACATTTTGGTTCTTAAGTATTTCCTGAGAGGCAATGTGGTATTAAGGGAAGGAGCTCTAACTTTGGTCTCAAAGTGACCTGGTTCAAATCCAGCTTCTATCACTTACTACCTATAGGACCTGACAAGTACTGTATTTAGTTTCTCCATCTCTAGAATGGACAGAGAAGTTTACCTCTGATGGTTACTATTAAGATTAAGTGAAATAATATGTGTAAAGCAACTTATACAAAGTTTGGGCTCTTAACCCAGATTGTGTGTGTCATGAGCCCAGTGTATTAGTCCATTTTCATGCTGCTGTTAAAGACGTACTGAGACTGGGCAATTTACAAAAGAAAGAGATTAATTAGACTCACAGTTCCACGTGGCTGGGGAGGCCTCACAATAATGGCAGAAGGCAAAGAGGAGCAAGTCACATCTTATGTGGATGACAGCAAGCAAAGAGAGCTTGTGCAGGGAAATTTCCATTTTTAAACCCATCAGATCTCGTGAGACTCATTCACTATCACAAGAACAGCGCAGGAAAGACATCCCCGCCCCCGCCATAATTCAGTCACCTCCTACCGGGTTCCTCCCAGGACATGTGGGAATTGTGAGAGTTACAATTCTAGGTGAGATTTGGGTGGGGACAGAGCCAAACCATATCACCCTGCTCTGCTGTGGCATCTTGGGTAGGTGACTTACTGTGCCTGTGCCTCAGATTCCTCCTTATAAAAAAGGATTCCTGATTGGTATCCGTCTCATAGAGTTGCTGAGAAGAATGGGGCAATAAGAAGAATGAGGGAATACACATATGGTGCTTAGAACAGGACCAGGCTCTTAGGAAATAAATGTTTGTCGGATTATTTTTTTTTTAACTGCCATTATGTTATCACAGTAAAGGATAGTTTACTTAAAATGTTTGCAACTCACCCTCAAGCAATATTGACATTCTCGTTTTCAGATCATTTCACTTCAGTGAGCACAATGATTTAATTTTAAAAAACGTTTTTGCATTCTTTTGATTTTTTTCTTATGTGGTTTAAAAAGTGGGCTTTATTATATATGCTTCCTCAATTGTAGTTCAATACTTTAATACTTTAAAACTGCCATTATCTGTCCAAGCATATATTAATTAAATGACCTGGTCATTTAAATATATGTCATTTAATGTCACAACTCATGAGCCACTGGAAAGATCACTATGGTATCAACTAATCTTTCTTCATAGCCTATACTTCCTTATTGTATACCAAAAAACCCAAAAGATTATAAATAATTAAGACTCATAAAGTTATATATTATGCAAATCACAATCACTTTTAAAAAGCACCCCAACAGAAAACTTTCTCTAAGCAGGATATGAAGCATCAATGCACAGAAGAAATAGAAATAATCATCAAACAAATTATAAAAACTTGTTTTACAAGTCATCAGAAAAATCAAATCAGTAGTAAGACTCCATGTTTATATTTGTCAAATTAAAAGAGATTGCTTTAAAGCATAATGTTCAGTGTTGGCTGGTAATATAAATTGTTGCCACTTTGAAAAGTAATTTGGTAATATGAATCAAAATCCTTAGCCATGTGCATACCCTTTGACCCAATAATTTCACTCTTAGAAATCTGTCTTGATGCAATGACCACAGATAAGGATAAGTGTTTATGAAGAAGAATATTCAAACACATAATCACTTCCTTGGTGATCTCATTTACCCTCATGTCTATAAACTCCCTATACAATGCTGACTCTCAAATTTATATTTCCAAGCTTGACCTCTTCCTTGAACTCTGGACCCCTATATACAACTGCCCATTGACATCTCCACTCGGATGTCTAATAGGCGTCTCAGGTGTAACACATACAAATTGACCCCCTGCCTTCTCAGCCCCCAACACATACAACCCTATGCTACTCCCAGTCTTCTCCATTTCTATTGGTGGCACCTCTATCCTTCTATAGGAGTCTGAGCCAAAAGCTTTGTGATCTTTGTCAATAAATCCTATTGGTTCTTCCTTCAGAACATATCCAGAATTCCACTGCTTCCCACAGCCTCCACCACTACCACTCTTGTCCAGGCCACACCATCTCTCTACTGGATTCTTGCCATGGCCTCTTAACTGGTCTTCCTGCTTTCGACCTTGCCCTCTTGCAGTCTAGTCACATAGCAGCCCAAGGAAACATTTCTTAAAGTTATTAAGATGATGTCACTTTCCTATTTGAACCCTTCAATGGCATTCACTGTCACTCAGAATTAAATCCAAAGTCGTTCCCATGTCCCAGGAGGCCTTCTGTATGATGCAGTATCCTGTTCTGTCTCTGACCTTATCAGCTCCTGCTTTCCTGTTTGTTTATCCCACTTCTCTCACTGTCCCCTGACTGTGGTTAGAGGCCCCATGCACAATTCCACCTCAGGGCCTTTTGCTGTTCCCTCTGCTTCCATGCTGTGCCCTGATAGTCACATGGCTTGCTTCTTACTCTCTTCAAGTCTTTGTTCAAATGTTACCTTCTCATTGAGATCTTCCTTGACCCACTATTAACCACACTCCTGATCCTTCCTACCTGCTTTATTTTTCTCCAGGACGTTTATTACTTTCTAGTATACCATTTAATTTATGTTATTCATTGTGTACCTCTTCTGGTTAGATTGTAAGCTCCATGAAGGCAGGGATTTTTTTTGTCTGTTTTATTCATTGCTGTGCAATGCCTAGAGTGGTGCATGGTACATGGAAAGTGTTCAATAAATATTTGTTGAATGAGTTAATAAATTTACAAGAGCAAAAAAAGGAAATAAAGTCCAACAATAGAATTGTCAATTATATCATGGTACTTTCAAACAATGATATGTTAATGGACATTAAGACTTATGTTTTCAGAGACTTTTAATACCATAGAAATATATGGAATTAAATATTATCTTAACACATTATACTTTTTAAGTTTATTTTTAATTGGCATATAATAATTGTACATATTTATGGGGCACATAGTGATATTTCAATACATATAAGGTGCAATGATCAGATCAGGGTAATTGGGTTATCTGTCATTTCAAACATTAATCATTTCTTTGTGTTGGGAACATTAACTATCTTCCTTCTAGCTATTTGAAATTGTATGATATGCTATTGTTAACTATAGTCATCCTATAGTAGTATGTAACTCTAGAATTTATTCTTTCTATCTAGCTGTAATTTTGTAGCCCTTAACAAATCTTTGTATTGTCCCCTTCCCCCTACTCTTCCTGGCCTCTAGCATCCTTTGTTCTTTTTACTTTTGTGAGATCAACTTTTTCAGCTTCCACCTATGAGTGAGAACGTGTAGTGTTTAATTTTCTGTTCCTGGCTTATTTTACTTAACATAATGTCCTTCAGTTCCATCCGTGTTGCTGCAAATGACAGGATTTCATTATTTTTTGTGACTGAATAGTATTCTATTGGGTATGTATAGAACATTTAGTTTATCCATTCATCTGTTGATGCACACAGGTTGATTCCATATCTTGGCTTTTGTGAATAGAGCTGCAATAAACATGGGGATACAGCTGTTTCTTCAGTATACTGCTTTCTTTTCCTTTGGATAAATGCCCAGTAGTGGGACTGCTGGACCATACAGTAGTTCTACTTTTAGTGTTTTTGAGGAGCCTCCACACTGTTCTCCATAGTGGCTGCACTAGTTTACATTCCCAACAACAGTGTATGGCCTACCCCTTTTTATGCACCTTCACCAACATTTGTTATTTTTTTTATCTTTTGATAACATTCATGCTACCTGGTGAGATGATACTTCATTGTGTTTTTGATTTGCATTTCCTTGATGATTAGTGATATTGAACATTTTTTCATATATTTGTTGGCCATTTGTCTTCTTTTAAGAAATGCCTGTTCAGGTCAACGGCTCATTTTTTAATTGGATTGTTTGTGTTTCCACTGTGGAGATATTTGAGTTCCTTGTATATTCTGGATCTTAATCTCCTGTTGGATGAATAGTTTGCAAATATCTTCTCCCATTCTGTAGGTCGTCTTTTTACTCTGTTAAAAAAAAAAAACATTTTCCTGTCACCTAGGCTGAAGTGCAGTGGCACGATCCTAGCTCACTGCAGCCTCAAACTCCTGGGTTGGGCAATGTTATACTTTGTTTCATCTTGAAGGAAATAGAGCAAATTATTAACTCTGGTGTTCTGGTCAGCAGTCCCCAACCTTTTTGGCACAAGGGACCAGTTTTGTGGAAAACAGTTTTTCCATGGGGTTGGGGGATTGTTTCAGGATGAAACTGTTCCACCTCAGATGGTCAGGCATTAGTTAGATTCTCATAAGAAGCACACAACCTAGATCCCTTGCATGTGCAGTTGACAATAGGGTTCACGCTTCTATGAGAATCTAATGGCACTGCTGATCTGACAGGAGATGGAGCTCAGGCAATAATGCTCCCTTTGAGAGCATTATTCCTCAACAGGCATTCCCTTTGAGAATGCTCCCTTCCTGCTGTGCAGCCCAGTTCCAGCAGGCCATGGACAGGACCAGTCTGTGGCCTGGGACTTGGGGACCCCTGCTCTAGGTGGTGTTTCCAAGAGGTTTCTTTTATCTCTTTTGTAATTCTCTTTTATTTCTAAATATGCACATTGCTTTTATAATCAGAGTTTTTTTTCAAAAGCTGTAGAATTCATGTTTCTTTTCAAAAAAACATATAATGGCACTGCTTGGGCGATGGGTGCACCAGAATCTCAGAAATCACCACTAAAGAACTTATCCATGTGACCAAACACCACCTGGTCCCCAAAAACCTATTGAAATAAAAATAAGAAGAATGGAAAAAATGCAATGGAAATTAAATCATAATAATAATTATAGCTACTATTGATTAAGGGTATCAGAGACTTTGTGCACAAGGGCTAGGTCTTCTATGCCCATTATGAAAGAGACAGAAAAAACAAGTTTATAGTCAGGTCCTACTTAGTTTCTTTAAGCCTCTATTTTCTCATCTGTGAACTAGCCTAACAATACCCCCAGAGAATTTCTGTGCAGATTAAATGAGATTAGGCATATAAAATATTTGGTCCAGCCCCTAGCACATTGTAAGCCCTTGATAATTTGTAGGTGCTATTGCTATTTTTATTTTGGTTGCCATCATTATCTCCCATATGTTTAACAACCTTTAATTATAATATGGATAAGAGTATTATATTTATAGAGATAAAATAATTTGTCCAAGTTCACACAGCAAGTGAGTGATAGATTCAGAATTTGTTTCATCCCTGCCGAGATGCAAAGCCCATGCCTGGTCTCTCTACCACACCATTCTACCTCTACCCCAGAAATAAGGGTTGCAAAGTTTTATTTTCACGGTGAGCACCAAAGTGTATGGTATCAAGTTATCCATACTCAGCTGCCTTATTTTTGACATTCTCCTCTGGATGAATGTGTGAACATGAACCATATGTCTTAGAGTTAAACTTTCAGGAAAGAACGTGTGATTTTCAACTCGTGGACAATTTTTAGTTTATAGTATCTCTACTCTTCAGTAAGGTCAAATCATAATGACAAGAGGTTGTCACTGGGCTAAAATGCTGGTAAATTACTCAGTGACTTAAAATTGGCTTTTAACTTATATATACCTTAAGCAGAAGACTTAGTATTTTTTCCATCTTTAAAATAAAGGGTTTTGACTCATATTAGCCTTCATCCATCATTGTTAAATGTCAGCGGTCTATCTGTGAATAGTATCATCTTCACTTCAGAAATGCCAAGGCTCTGAAGCTATTTTCTGTTGGTCTTTGGTTACAAAATTAATCATTCTCAGGCAAACTTGTGAGGTGTATTTAAAGGAGGCTCGCTATTTCTTCCAATTGAATCGTGAGTTCATCGTTTAATAGTTATACATGCATCCTTAAGAATTAATATAGTATATGGGTTGAATATCCTTTATACAAAATGCTTGGGACCAGAAGTGTTTCAGATTTGGGGTTTTTTTTGGGGAGGGGGGCGTGGGATTTTGGATAATTTGCATATACATAGTGAGATATCTTGGGCATAGGACCCAAGTCTGAACATGAAATTTATTTATGCTTTTTGGATTTCTGGTTTTTGTTTTTTGAGACAGGATCTCACTCTGTCACCCAGGCTGCAGTGCAGTGGAGCAACCATGGCCCACTGAGACCTCCCAGGCTCAAGCCATCCTCCTACCTCAGTTTCCCAAGTAGCTAGGAGTACAGGCATGCACCACCACACCTGGCTAGTTTTTTTTGTGTGTTTTGTTTTTTTGTAGAGACAGGGTTTCCCTATGTTGCCCAGACTCATTTATGACATATATATATATATATTATATATATATATACACACACCTTATACACATAGCCTGAAGGTAATTTTATGCAATATTTTGAATAATGTTGTACATGAAACAAAGTTTGTGTACATTGAGTCATGAGAAAGCAAAGATGTCACTATCTCAGCCACCCTGTGGACAATCTGTGGTTGTTGGCATCACCATCATTCCTGACTCTGAATTCGTATGCTAATGATAAGCAATCATTTTTTTACACTAACTCACACATAAGGACTTAATGGTAAAAAATATAGCATATCATTAATACAGTGAAAAAATAATGCGTTCAGTGTAGCTAAGCAGCACAGTAGCATCACCAGAATCCCTGTATGGGTTGAGCCTTCCTAATCTGAGTATCTGAAATCTGAAATGTCAAGTGTGGAATTTTCCACTTGTGGCATCATGGCAGCACTCAAAAAGTTTCAGATTTTGGTCATTTCAGATTTTCAGATTAGGGACGTTCAACCAGAATATATAATCTTAATTTTATGATCCAGCTCCATTTAACAATTAAAGGTGGTTATGTATCACTCCTTAGTCAACCTATAATATTTGCAGTTTATGTCAAGTCTACCAAATGCTTGATTTATTGAAATGGTGCTCATTCATCCTTATTAAAACCCTTATTCAAAATGTTTGAGATGATGGATATACTGATTACCCTGATCTAGTCACCATAAATTATATGTATCAAAACATCACTATGTACGCCATGAATATGTACAATTATTATTTGCCAGTAAAAAATGAAATTATATTTTAAAATGTTTTACAAAAAAATTCTATTCAAAGGAGTTTTTGTTATCCACTTTACAGATCAGAAAGCTCAAGTTCAGGGAGGCTGAATAACTTTTCTAAAATCAGACAGTCAGTGATAAAGCCAGGCTTCAAACCAAGATCTGTCTGATTCCAAAGCCTGTGCTCTCCCCAGTCCACAAGATCAAAATTATTGAGAAGAGTGTACATTTTTATCAAGATCCAGTTTTAAAATATAGAGAAATATCAAACATTTTAGAGACGTGTTGTATTAGAAAATTGTTTTTTCTTATGAAAGCAGATGCTCCTTTTATTTTTCCCTAATTTTCTTCTTCAAATAAATAATACATACTTCTCTCTTGGAATGTTGTAGGCTTTCCCAAATTATTCATAGTAATACCGTCCTCTGTTGTCATCTTGATCTGCCATCACATGTATTAATCTTTTTGTCTCCTGTATCAAGTGATCACGAGAGTTATATTAATTATGGCCTCTTTATATAATCTGAAGACAAAAATGGGACCATACTTCCTTTTGCATTATATACAGTATAGAAAAATGGTAAATACGAATTCTTTAAAATAAGAATGTACAATATTAGAATTACTTGTATTATAAGGAATTAGTATTTTACTTTAGAGGTAACCATTGCTTTCTAAAGGTAGGAAACATTTGAGTAGTTTCAAAAAGTATCTTGACAAAAGCATTAAGGATAAGTTTGTCATAAATTATTAAAGGAAAACAAACAAGTTTTAGAGTTAAGAGTGTAGTCACGCCCTTCCACAAAACACACTTTAATGCCGCTGCCAATAAATGGCATTTGCAATATGGCATTTGCTATTAATGTGAGATAGCAGTTATATCTGCTTTGAGAAAGTCATATAATTTCTCCATGTTGCTTTCCTTTCCAAAGCAGCATCCAGTGTTGTAGGGAGGAACTTTTCCCCGCAGCTCCTGTTCTGTCCTTGCAGAACAAGACTAAAGTGGCAGGAGCTGCCTGCTGTGAGCCTGGGAGTAGAGACTAGACAGATGTCTTCTAGAGGGTTCTGATCCCACCCTGCTGGTCCTCACCTGCTCACTCCTGTCCCAAGCAACGGGTACACAGCTTTTGTTTTCACACTTCACCTCCAGCTCCGTGGAGAACTCCAGCAGTGGGCTTGGCTGCCCTAACACTTTTCCCCGTAAGTCACTGAAAAGCTCAAATCTCAAAGCTGAAAGGAAGCAACTAACAAACAAACTCTGTCTCACAAACTCACACACAACCTCAAAGCCCTACAGGCTCTCTCAAAGTAAACTTTCACACCATGCAGAAAAAACTACAAACAGACTTGGGGGGACTTGGATCACAATTTATTTTCCAACTTTTTGCATGATTACTAGATAATCCACCACATTTTAATGAAAGGGGTTTAAAAACTTTAAAGATGAAAATAAAAGTTAAAAAAAAACTTTAAAGATGGATCAAGATTCTCAAAGGGGACAATGGATAGAATGGAATGGAAATGACATTCTTCCTCTTGGCTGTTCTCCCATTTAGTACAGTCTCTTGTACCGGAAAGTCATAGAGAGTGGAAGGAAAGAAGTCTTTTACCTCACTGTGGGTAAAAAGTGAGTGCCAGACTCCAACCCCAGCCCAGTCCAGCTTGGCAAACCTGCCAAGCAGTGCCAGGCCAGCAGCTTGGGAACCAGATTCTGGGATCCTCCATCCCAGCTGCGCATAGCTTCGAGATAGGCCAGTGCCTCCTGAATCATTCAAGTGCTCCTGAAGTTATTCTGGCTGTCCATTGCTATCCTGAGTTGACGATGAGTGCCGTACTTTGTTCTACAGCTTCTTTCTGAAATCATCCTTTACCAGTTATGCTTTCTTCTTTCTAAATCATTTATGTGTGGCTGGATGTCACATTTCATTACCTACTGACTCCATCCCATGCTGACCCAGAGAGGATGTGGGTATGAAAGGAACTATAAATATTTACACTCCCTTTCCATTTGCATGTCTTCACACAGTTAAGGCACATCCCCCTTGCAGTCAGAATTCTGCTTAGGCTCTGATTCGTAGTAATGTGCTTTTATTCCTAACCACAGTTCTCACATGACCAGGACCCCATCTTGGCACCAATTAGAGTCTTCCAAGGGTACATTTATATGGGTTATTTAAAGAAACAGTCCCACGCTGTCCAGGAGCTGGTTATCTAGTCTATCTATTCTCTATGCAAGAGGAGGAAGGGGCTCAATATTATAATTTTCCCTGAAGCCAGGAGATCTCCAGGTGGAAAGAGTACTTTACAGCACTGGAGGTGCTATTTGGAAAGGGGGTTTCAACCCAATGGCACTATCAGGCGTGCTGGTAAGTCCTTCCCTATCTTGAGTACCTTAATCTGGTTAATTTTTTTTTCTCATGGTCACCCACCCCACAGGCATTTAATCATTCACTTGAGAGTATAGTGCAAAGAATGTAGGCTTCCAAGTTGGGAAGATGTGAGTGCTGACCTCTGACTCAACTGACACTGGAGCAATTTACTGTCCATCTGGGTCAGCTTGCTTCTTTACAGACAGAAATGAATAACTCCTCCTCTACAGGTTATTAGAAGGACTTAAAAAGGTAAGGAGCTTGGCATTTAATAAATGGAAGCCTCTATGATTTCACTATTCCATAGATAGTATGCAGACTAAAGAATAATGGAGGGAAAAGAAATTAATAGTTATTCAGTTCTGATACTTATTAATACTCCTTGGAAAGATGCATCATGGGAGAAGGAAGAGGGAAGGAAGTAACAGAATTAGGTGATTTTATTGGTCCTGCCAAACTGCTTGACCCTCTCAGAAGTGATCAGTAGAAAGACTTGCACTTCCCCATGAAGGTGTGAGTTCATCTGAACCTTTGGGTTTCTTTTATCTGCTTCTGATTTTGTTTATCAATCTTTTTTCCCAATCCTTACTAATGCAACATGTGCTGTTAGCATGTCCTTATCTTTGATAAACCACTTCAAATAATGCCACATAGTTTTCATACATTTTTAATCACTGTCACTTACCAGACCTTGAATAATAACACTAGATTTAAAACAACAAAAAAATTCCTTGGAAATGTTACAGTGAATTTTAGAAAAGTGCTTAATGAAAATCTAACAACAAAAATTGCACAACAAATAGAAATGGATTCCATTTTCTCTTTCACAGTAAGTTATGAAAATGCAACCATTAATCCAATCATGATAATAATTTTTATGAGCCCTTGAACACCAAAATTTAGACATCCAAAGACTTCCCACACACCACTCTCACCTTTTTAATGGAAAAACAGTTGTTACATTTCAACACTCCAGGGAATTAAAAGAAGAGGCGTCTTTAACAAACTAGGCTTGTGGTTAAATCTCTATGTTTAATATTCTGAAAAAGAAGTATGACTCTTAGTCATTCTTAATACATTTAACTTACAGTGTCAAAATATCAGTGTTTCCTAATGAGCTTCTAAACCTTGTGTTTTCTTTGATCAAGAAAAAGTATCTACCAAATCACTTTGGATATATGAGGACTCAAAATTACTAATGCAAAAAGTAGTATTGGGTAAAAGAGACTTTGGGAAGTCTTGTAGCCACCTGAATGTCACAATTTTCAAACATTTTGGTGTTCTTTCTAAATAAAATGTGTGTGTGTGCGTGTGTGTGTGTGTGTGTGTACATATGAGATGAAAGCATCTTGTATATATGAGTGAGTGCCAAATATTTGTTCTTAGAATTTTAACATGAGCATTAACCAGTGACAAATCCCACATAAACACCACTTCAGTGGTCGCCTTGTATTATATTATAGGGATCCATGTCATTTGTTTTACCATTCTTTTATTCTTTGATGTTTAGGTTGCCAAGTTTTTAGCCATTATAAAAATGTGACAAGCGTCTTTGCTTTCTTTATGTCCACACTTTTAATTATTTTTTTGGAATTGTGTCTAAGAAGGAAATTTCTGATTCTTTTTTATCCTCTTGATACATATTGCAAAATTACTTTCCAGAATAAGCTTGTAATCGTTTATACTCCCACCAGTTGTGTAGGAAGTTCCCACTTCACAACATCCTTGCCAGCATGGGCACTCTCATTTAAAAAAAAAAAAATTTACATTTGAGGCATAGACTTCAAAGATGAGAGTCTTAGATGCCATTTAGTGTAACCTTTTATTCAATAATTTGTCCTCCCAGTGCTCTAACTGTAAATTCCTTGAGGAGGATTCCGTGTTATCTATTACTATAATCCCAATTGCTTACATATATTAATAATAATACTGTAATATTTGCTGAGGTAGTGAGTGAATATATGAATTAACATGATTGAGGCCAGATGTGGTTGCTCATGCCTGTAATCTCAGCACTTTGGGAGGCCGAGGCGGGTGGATCACTTGAGGTCAGGAATCCAGACCAGCCTGGCCAACATGGTGAAACCCTGCCTCTACTAAAAATACAAAAATTAGCCAGGCATGGTGGCAGGAGCTTGTAATCCCAACTACTTGGGAGGCTGAGGCAGGACAATCGCTTGAACCCGGGAGGTGGAGGTTGCAGTGAGCCGAGATCGTGCCACTGCACTCCAGCTGGGGCGGCAGAGCAAGACTCCGTCTCAAAAAAAAAAGAAAAAAACAAAAAACATATGATTGAATAGCTGTCCTTAACAGACAGTCATCTAATTGTGAGATCATTGTTCAAAATGTAACTGTGTACTCCCTGAAGTAAATTGTAAATTTACTTTTGCTTTTGAAGTTACCATATTCTTCATTTTTTAAATTACTGTGAAATCTTAAGCATTACACTATAATAAGTATATCAGAAAAGCCTACTTAAAATATTATCCTAACATCAAAAATTGCCCAAGAAACTATATGTATGCCTTTCAGCCCATAAAATACATATATAGAGTAAATGTGTCGTTTCCGAGATTTTCATTTAGAACACTGTCATTTCCCAATGGAATTAATTCTAGCTCAGAGTCTGTAAGAACTCACCTGAAATTAGATTGGTATCTCAGCTTCTTTACTGAGGCATGTACCAAAAATATAGAATTTAGTTTTAGCCTCTTAGTTGCACCATTCTCAGTACTATCTCATAATAATTCAAAGTGGGTTTTTTTGTTCTCTTGGCCAAGCAAAATTCCCTTGGGCTTGCTTTTACTCTTTCTCTTTTACCTTGCTTGATAGTAAAGTGTCCAATTAATTCTCCAAGTAGTTATCATGAAATCCTCCCAAATAGAATTTCCTTCAGATTGAAGTTCTCATTGCATTTCAGTTCAGTCCTTTTATGCCAATTGAGGTAATGTTTTTTTTTTTTGTTTTTTTTGTTTTTTTTTTAAGAACCAAGAGAAGGAAGCCCAAAGGTCAGGTTTAGTAACACCCCTTCCAAATATGTTTTATATTCCTGGGTCTCTTTTTCTATAAGTACGACTTTGTTTTAAAGAAAGAGTATATAGTAGAAAAACTTAAAAGTTGTCATTGAGGCTGAAGTGGAAAGATCACATCAGGCCAGTAGTGCGAGACCAACCTGAGAAGCACAATGAGACCCTATCTCTACACAAAATGTAAAAATTTAGCCAGATGTGGTGGCACCTATTTGTAGTTCTAGCTACTCAAGAGACCAAGGCAGAATGTTGCTTGAGCCCAGGAGTTCAAGATTACAGTGAGCTATGATCTCACCACTACTCTCCAGCCTGGGCAACAGAGTGAGACCCTGTCTCAAAAAAAAAAAAAAAAAAGTTATTGAAAAATCAGTTAAATATTCACTACATTTATCCGATTTTCTGATTTGTCCATTTTAATTATATTAGTAAATGCATTCCTACCAAACTCTTAAAATTAATTACTTTCCTTTTGACATGGGCCTATGTACCCTCGGTAACAAGGTCACCATTTATTCTGTGCTTATTACATGCCAGGCAATGAGCTAAGTGACTCATATTTATGATCTCATTTAGTCCTCTCAATAACGCTGTACTATAGGGTATTATTAGTTTCACTTTATAAATGAGGAAACAGGCTAGAGACACTTGAAGATACTTGGCCAAGTCACTGAGCTGAAGAGCAAGAGTGTTTTAATTGAGTCAAGCCAGGTCAGACCTTATGCTCCTGATACTTGGAAGTAACACAGAGTAGTGCAGATCATCAACCTAAAGCAGGAATTACAAAATAATTTTATCTGGCATGCCAAACTTGATCCGTAGCCCATTTACGTGCTGTGTTGAGGCAGGTGAACAATTTGAGTTCTATCAGAGTGTCACATTCTGCAGTAAATGCAGGAAAAGGACATCAGGGCATGTATGCTGGGGATCTGCCATCCCAGGCCTAAAAGAAACAATATCAAGTGGAAATGAGAACAGCCTCAGAGCTGTACTTCCCTAGGTGCTCATGCTCCATGCCCCATCTCCTACCTTCTCCTTGGGCTTTGTTAAATGTGCCAAGAGATTTTCGTTTTACAATCTATAGGTTACAAATGTTTTGATGGACTGGATCTTCAGCTATTCTGCAAGTCTTCCTAGGTCCCTGTCCAGGAGTATTTGCAATATGTCGTCTGTAGAGCTGGGAAACTGAATCATCTTAGTGCTGCACTCGGCCCTTTCCTCCTACAGCCACACAATAGAATGCAGCTCTTCAGAGACGCTGTGATAATCAAATAGATTCAAAGCATTAGTTGCATATGGGAGATAGTGTAGTGCAAAGGATCATGGTTTGGAATTTGGAAGCCTGCGACTGACTCTTCACCCTGCCACTTGCTACGTGTGTAACCTAATGACTGAACGTCTGAAACCCTGTTTTCTCATCTGTGGGAATGAATAAATCATGTTAAAATTTATTTCCCTAGGCTGCTGTGATGCTTAACTGAGAGAATGAAGGTACAAATGTAATGTAGACTATCAAGACCTTGTTATTAGAGATGGTGTAGTAGCTAATGCTGATATTTTTTAAATGTTTAACAGTTTCTTATGCAAAACACAGCAGTAAAATTTATACTGCAGTGTTGAACACATTCAGCACAGCTTCAGACTCCTGGCTGTGCGTGAAAACTCCAAGAGGATACCACTGGTTTATGTCACTTGAGACTCCAGACATTGAACAGTAATTAGGGAACATGACAGTAATTTGATTTAAAGTCTGCAGCCACAGAGTTCAGGCTCCATCCCTCTCTCCATCATTCTCCCTGAGTGCAAATCCAGAGGGAGGGCAAGTAGGTCGAAGCAGACTCTGATGGTGTTTGCTTGCCAGAGATTAGAGAAAGTGTGCCCACTAGGTCTACAGTGGTGCAAAACCAAGCCAAAAAGTGAGCACTTCAGTGCACTCAGTGCCAAAAAAAAGAAAAAAACAAACAACCTGTCTTACTTTTTTCGTCATTACTGACTTCATGAGTAGTGCATGTAACTATTTCTATGGGTCTTCTCTTTGATTTTTTTTCTCTTTGATTTTGAAAAAGAACCATTAACATTTTGATGTTATATTTACTAAGAGGTTGCACGATGTCAGCCAAAGTAAAAGGGATACGGATGAAATAAGAAATACAGAAGTCTGGCCAGGCACAGTGGCTCACGCCTGTCATCCCAACACTTTGGGAAGATGAGGTGAGAGGATCACTTGAGTTGAGGAGTTTGAGACCAGCTGGGCAGCATAGTGAGATCTCCTGTCTACAAAAAGATAAAAAAAATTAGCTGATCATGGTGGCTCCTTGGGAGGCTGAGGTGAGAGGATTGCTTGAGTCTGAAGGTTGAGGCTGCAGTGAGCCAAGATGGTGCCACTGCACTCCAGCCTGGGCAACAGAGTGAAACTCTGTGTCAAAGAAAAGAAAGGAAATATAGAAGTCTCACTTTAATCATTAAGTCAAACCATTAAATAACACTGGTCTGTACTAAAACTGAAATAAGCAATTATATGACTCTACTTGAATACTTAAATAAATATGACAATAATTTGCCCCAGAAGTATGAAGCAGCTCCTCTCCCATCTTTTGTGGGCTGTTTCTCCCCTCAGATTCTGTGTTGTCTTTCTTGGTTTCTCTCCTGACTCTTGTCATACTCTTTATGGGAGCTCCAAACACATATACCAGACTCCCTGTCAGTGGGGTCCTCTCTACTTGGGTGTCCCACAACCAATTGAGTTTAACACAGTTTATCCAAACTGAATTTATAGTTTCTTCCCATCCCCAAACCTGCTTCTTTCCTATGTCCCTTACCTCAATAAATGTCAACACCATCTCCTAAGATGCTTATGTCAAAAACCTCAGTCATGCTAGACCACCCTCTCTCACTTAGGCCCAAGTTCTCATCACCCCAACCTCTTGATGTCTCTTCAGGTCAGCCCCTCCTCGTTAGTCCTGCTGCCACTGTTTTGATTCAGTCTCTTCCTCCCTCCCATGCCATCTTTTCTTGCTGACATTACTACAATAACTCACTGCTTTCCCTTTTTCTAGCCTAGTCCTTTCCAACCAATATCCACATGCTTCATGGGCAATGTGTATGATCATGTCACTCAACTGCTTAAAATCCTTTAGTGCTTTCTTATTATCTCTTGAGTAAAATGAGGATCTCTTAGCATGACACTTAGGGCTCCTCTATCATCTTATCTTCTGACTGTATAGAAATACTAATGGTTCCTTAAGTGGGTGATATAGTTCCATACTTCTGTATGGATGCCTTTTCCCCTAGGAGAATGCCCACTGACTCTTTAAGCATTAACTTGAATATCAAAATCTTTATGAAACTTTTCTCCTTTGTGTTCCTATAGCAACCTGTAAATACTTCCTTGATAGCACTTATCATGTTGTTTTATTATGAATGTTTTTTTCTAAACATCATGAGACAATTTTATTCAAATTTCTTATATGCATCTCTAACATCAGGGTATATGTCATCATAAAAGCCACACTTTAAGTTCTCTCAGTTTTCCAGAATGCATCAACCTCACTTCCATGTAAGCTGTTTGAGAAACAGCACTTTAAAAATCCATGTAGGGTGTTATGAAAATTTTATCCCAAGTCTTGAATACCCATTTGAATAACATTTAATTTTTTTCATTCTTCTTATATGTGCATATTGATAATCTCTGCAATGTGATGACTTACATTGTAAGGTGTAGCAGTATAATAGTATTTTTTTTTTAGATGGAGTTTCGCTTTTGTTGCCCAGGCTGTACGCAATGGCACGATATCAGCTCACTGCAACCTCCGCCTCTCGGGTTCAAGTGATTCTCTTGCCTCAGCCTCCCAAGTAGCTGGGATTACAGGCATGCGCCACCACGCCCAGCTAATTTGTATTTTTAGAAGAGATAGGGTTTCACCCATGTTGATCAGGCTGGTCTTGAATTCCTGACCTCAAGTGATCCACCCGCCTTGTCCTCCCAAAGTGCTGGGATTACAGGCATAAGCCATCGCACCCGGCCAGTATAATAGTATTTGTAGGCGGACTCTGATTAATTAAAAATTCATATTAAAGCAAGTTTGGATTAATAAAAAACCTGGAGAGAGAATATGTGAAAAAAAACGCAGATGGAACTGAGAGAGCTCTCCAGGAAAGATAAAGGAGCTATTAAGGTAACAAGAACTAAGGTTGATGCAATTAAAATGTCAGGAATGCTTACACTCTCTAGGCTGAGGAGAGTTTTAGATAGGCAGGAAAGCAAACTGCCATCAGTCTGAATAGAAAAGAGGTAAAATAAACAGTATTGGAAGTGAGTTATTATTCCAGCTGTTATGTTTGAGATGGGCCTGCTTTCATAGTCTTGGAGGTCTGGGCAGAAACACACCACAGCAGGCACAAGAGACAACATGCTGGGTTGCTGCTCTGTAAAAATCATGTTTCTTAATCCTGCTCCCCCGGCCCACAGTTTTGTGGCCAGAACCTGTCATGTGCTCTTTGATCTTTGTGGGTCTGGGGTGATCCAGCATGAGAGGAACCAGCAGTTGAACAGGAAGGAGCACTGAGTGGCAGGGGTCCCTTGCTCTGGGCGAGCCCTGGTAGAAAGCTTCCGATGGCTGTCTTCCCCATAGATAAATACCCCCCTTGCAATGGATGCAGTTGGCATCTTCAGCACCCCTTCTGGAGACTTGCCTACTGTGGTTCACAGAGCACATTAATCATCATCATTATCGCAGATCCCAGAAAGGAAGAGGCTTTAGGTTTCTTGCTTCCTTTCTCTGCTGGCAGCAGGTGACAGCAGAATTATTTATCCTTTGGACTTAGGAGTCCCGTAGATTAGCGTCAGAGATGTGGCCTAGGACTCTGCACAGATTTAAAGGGCCGCTGGTTGTTGTATTTAGTGTCCTTTGTTCCTAGTAACCCAGGTAACCTTCATGGTAGCAATATGATCCCCTGATACTGCAGGAAATGTGAGGATGAAGGAGCATGTTCTGTGTTATAAATTTATGACTTAATTAGTTACTTTCTTAACATCTTAGGTAGGAATTTGGGCTTAAGCAGGGCACATCTATCTTTAAAGAATACACAAGTTTTCCAAGTTGAAATTTGAAAGTAAAATAAATGTAAGGAACAGAAACAAGAGAGATTATATACTTCATTACTGCTGTTTGATCTCCATGCTTTCATTGCATGGTGATTTTTCTCAGATTTTAACTTGTATATTACATGAATCTAACAAACATAAATAACATATCTGGGTCAGTATTTAACATATACATTTCATAAAGGTCTTGAAAGCCAGTGGGGTCTAAAACATGTTTGATTATTTCTTGTAAGAAGGCTGGATTTTAAATCTGCATCTGTAGCATCTCAACAGCTTGCAGGGTTCCAAGGAACTCATAATTATTAATGATAAATCCTGAAGTATCCCACTGAGCCCACAGAGTAAAGAATACTTGAGTAAAGAATACTATTAAGAAGGCAGACACTGCATGAGACAGCTGAAATACGAAGACCACAAGAGTGCAATTTCTCTTTGGCATCCTCCTCGGCAAGGTGGGATGCCAGAAACAACTGCTGAGTACACCATCACGCCAGCCCTGGAGATTGGAAGGATAATGGGGTGACAGGCAAAACCCAAGCCTAGAGCCCCCAGAGCAATAATAATAGCTCACGTTTATCAAGCACTTGCTGAGTACCAGATTCTGTGCTAAGTACTTTATAGCCAATCCTCTCAACGCCCCCCCCATTTTTGCAGACTAGAAACTGAGGTTTACAGAGGGTAGGTGACTGCCTCAAGTCACACAACTAGTTAAGTGATAGAGCCAGGCTCTAGAGCCTGCATTTCCAGTCAGTTGCACTCTACCATTCCCCACATTTCATCTGGAGGAGGCTCACTCAGTTCCTCAAATATTTATTGACCATTTACAATGTACAACACATGTGCTAAGCCCCAGTGGAAAACTGTGAACATATTTACTGATTTAATCAACAATCATTTATTAAGCATCTTCTCTGTGCCAGGCACTGTGCTTTTAAATAAGCACTGGGAAGTGCAAATATGATTAAGACATGCTCCCTGACCTCAAGGAAAGTATAGACTAGTGTTGGGCACAGACAAGTCACTCAACAGTCCTGGGTACCATGTGCTGTCAAGATGTGTGCCGCAGAGACAAGGGCATCTAAGAAGGTCAGAGAAGGTCTCCAAAGAAGAGGTGGCCCTGAGCTGAGTCATGAAGGGAAGGTAGGAATTAGCTGGGTGAAGTGTGGGGACCAAGGCATTAGCTGGGTGAAGTGTGGGGACCAAGGCATCCTAGCCAGAGAGAGCATGGAGGTGAAAGTGTGGCAAGGTGAGGAAACTCCATTATGGCTGGAGTTTAGAATGAGGTAGGACTTTGAAGAAGTGACTCTGAAAATTGTAACTTCACTTTTCATTTTGATACTATTAATGTTTTAAGCTTGAGGGTCTCTCGGAGCATTAATTCTCTCTTTCTTAAGCAAAAGATTGATTTTAGCACATGCTATAGATTGAATGTTTGTGTTCCCCCCCGAATTTGTACATTGGAACCTAACATGTAATGGAATTAGGAAGTTGCTTCCGCATCAACAACCTTTGGAAGGGGCTAGAGAGATGTTTGGGAGGTAATCAGTTAATACCCAGATAGCTCACTTTTCCCTTCTACCCTGTGAAGTTATAGCAACAAGAATGTTTATGAACTGGAAAGAGGGCCCTCAGCAGACACTGAATCAGTCAGTGCCTTGATTTTGGACTTCTCCTCCACCAGAACTGGGAAAAATAAATTTCTGTTGTTTGTAACTGACCTAATCTATGATATTTTGTTGTACCCAATGGGCTAAGACAGCCCAGATTCCAGTCATTTGTTTATTTCTTCAACAGATATTTAACACAGGCCAGCTATGTACAAGACACATGTACAAGACACCATGCTTGGCACCAAAAGAACAAAATATGGTCCTTTTTTGAAAGACATCGTGTACAGGAGGGAAAGACAGACATGCAAACAAGCAGTAGCAAAATATTACTTTACTAAGTCCTCAGTCGTGGGATATCCTTGACTTCACAGGGGTTTGCTTAACAGAGGTCTGAACAAGGAAATCTGAACAATTTTCTTCAGCTCATAAATATTTGGGGTTCTCAGGTAATTCTATCTTATCATTACCACTATTCTCCTATTATTACCAACTAGAGCATTCAGAGTTCTCTATTTTGTATATTCAGCTAAATTATAGAGACACTGTTATTTAAAAGTAACTAACATCTTACTAGGTGAAATAAATTCCACATTGACATGGAAGCAACCCTAATAAGGACGCTAGATAGCATTAAAATAAGCAAAGCAGTAGATTAATGAGAAAAAACTTAAATGCATTATTGCTTGCCAAACCTCCTCCACCATGCACATGCCACCCCCCTCCACCCACCCTCTGCACAGGGAGAGGCTGCACAGGTCGAAGGTGGTTGCTGCATTGCCTGGGGATCCCAGGCAACCATTTTCACCAGCAGTTCCTCCATGAACTTTTATAAAAAAGATTTTCAGACATTCTTTTCATTAAGAAATCTTTTTCTGCATTAAAAATGATATTAAGTCCTTTCTATCTTTTTCCCATAAAAGAACCCAGATCCTTCTACATTTCCCCGTAAGACCCATTTTATAATCCTTTAATTTTTTTTTTTTTGTTTATTTCTGTTTAGAAATTATGCTTGAAATGCAAAACTGGAGCAAATGATAGTACCAGATTTAAATATTGCCATTTCTACTAAAGATGTAAAATACTTTTTTTAATTTTTCATTTGTTTTAGAGACAGCGTCTCACTCTGTCACCTAGGCTGGAATGCAATGGTGTAATCACAGCTCACTGCAACCTCAAACTTCTAGGCTCAAATAACCCTCCCATCTCAGTTACCTGACTAACTAGGAATACAGGCACGCACCATCATGCCTGGCTAATTTTTAATTTTTTATAGAGAGAGGATCTCACTTTGTTGCCCAGGCTGGTCTCAAACTCCTGGTCTCAAGTGATCCACCCGTCTCAGCTTCCCAAAGTGTTGATATTACAGGCATAAGCCACTGCACCCAGCCTAGAACACATTTTTGTATGTTTTTATTCTATTTTATCGCACCAACCATCTGTGGATTCTTCGGCAAGTCATTAAAATCTTGGGGCTTTGGTTTCCTCAACTGCTAATAAAGAGTTAACATGGATACTAGGTACTGTCTAACAGATCTTCTAGCCTTCAAACCCTAGAGTGATGTGATGTTATTGTTAATAATAATACTAATACTCTTTCATCCAGAATCACAGTATTCTTGAGGCACCTGTCATCTTGAGCCTAAATACTGCCAAGTTGATTGCTAAAAGTAAAGCTTGTTCAGACAACCCACTTATGGTCCTAAATAAAAGAAATACAAAGAGAACAAATGAATATGTTCACAAATTCATTTGTTATACCTAAATAAAGTGTATCCCTAGAACACAGTTTAGTACCATATTAGAAAAACCATTATTATGATAAATGTCAGCAGAATGATTCAAAACTATCATAATGAGTATTTGAATAGATTGCTTTAAAAGACATTTGATAAAGTCGTACATTTTTCTGGAGTTTTTGAAAAGTAAAGTTTAAGCATAAAATTACTCTTAAAGTAATATTTACTGAAAATTAAGAGTCACTGTACTTAACAAAAATATATTACACACATTTCCAAACAAAACAAGAGTACACTTTAGTGCACTTAAGTTATCTATATTATTAAGGATTCCTGCCACTGTGAGAAGTCATAAAAAATAGGGATTAACACAGGAATAAAGAAAGACAAAGATTACCATTTGCAAACCATTTATGGTTAGGAAATCCAGGATAATAAACTAAAAGCTACGTGTGATGATCTAGAAAATCTAGTAAAGTGATCATAAAATGAACAATAATGAAGGAAAAGAGATGCCATTCCCCGTATCAATAAAATGATAAATATCTGCTACTTATGCTAATGTGGCATTCTCTAGCACTGAATAAAAAAAATTGTGAAACCTTCACGGGAAAAGCAAAGGACTATTTGAGTAAAAGCCAATATATTTCTTGTTTCTGACCCTAATGTTGAAGAACAGTCAAAGTTACTACAATTCCAATTAAAATATCAAAATGTAGTATCAACATGTAAAGAACTTTATAAAATATGAAATACAGAGATATGTTAAATCAAGTGTTTTTAAGTGGTAATAATGCTCTAGGAAATGAGTAGCTATCAGCATAAAGAAAAATAAGCCACAGTGAACTCTAGTTGAATGAAACAGTTAAATATATGGGGTTTTTCAATTTAAAATGTAATATAATTGCTCCAGTTATCAAGGAAAATGTATTTCCTCCCTTCACTATTGAGCAAATAGAAGAAGGGTGGATGAATTTCATTATTAAAAGATTAAAAATATGTTATACTAGAGATATAATAAAACCACCATGAATATGACAGTTTCTTCATATCTAAATTTCACATTTTTAAAAAAAGCCATAAGCGTAATAGCAGGCCCTTATTCTACAGATGTGCACAAACAGACATTATTTAGAAAAAAAGTTCATACTTGGCTGTTAATCAAGGAAATATTAAGTAACTCAAACGTGCAGTACCACCTCACAACTAATTAAATTATCAAAAATAATGAAACTCTACAGTGACAGAGCTGTAGAGTATATTCATACATTGCAGGCAGCAATGTTTTACACTGTGGTTATAAAAGATAGTTGAAAGTATATAACAAAATCTTTCAAAATCCTTTTTATGTGCAATATTTCTAGAACTATGTAGTGGTGGTGATAATTATATCTACTACACTTATTGGAAAATTAAATTAAGCCCTGCACTGGACACTTTATAGATGTTATTTCATATCCTTACTGAAATGCTACAGGTGGACATTACTGACTGTGTTTTAAAGATAAGGAAATTGAGACGCAGAAAGGGACTCAGAAAGGCTACATAAGTTGATCAGATCAGAGAGATTCAAGTCTTGGTTTACCCAAGCTCTTTCCAACACCCCATGCTGCCTCTGAAACAGTGCAAAAGAAAAACAGAAGAGAAAATAAGGAAAAAGAAAGATGAAGGAAAATAAAAGAAATAGGACACCTTTCTGAACTAATCCACATGCCTCATAACAGAAACTAGAAATAATTCAATGCCCAACAGTCACTATGGAAGTGAGTTCAAAGTATATAATAGCATCTATCAAAATGGACACACCCCTCATATGCAGCAATATGTCTCGGATTTGGTAATGATGAACTACTGCTACTACAAATGATAACCAATTAGTGAATAGCAGGACTGAGGGTTGTTTGGTAGTTGTGGAGTGAGAGGCAGAATGGTATAGTGGAAGTACATCGCCTGGGTGCAAGTCCTAGCTCTGCCCCTTACTAGATGTAGAACAGTAAGTTTAACTCTTTTTTTTTTAATTTTATTATTATTATACTTTAAGTTTTAGGGTACATGTGCACAACGTGCAGGTTTGTTACATATGTATACATGTGCCGTGTTGGTGTGCTGCACCCATTAACTCGTCATTTAGCATTAGGTATATCTCCTAATGCTATCCCTACCCCCTCCCCCAACCCCACAACAGTCCCCGGTGTGTGATGTTCCCCTTCCTGTGTCCATGTGTTCTCATTGTTCAATTTCCACCTGTGAGCGAGAACATGCGGTGTTTGGTTTTTTGTGCTTGCGATAGTTTGCTGAGAATGATGGTTTCCAGTTTCATCCATGTCCCTACAAAGGACATGAACTCATCATTTTTTATGGCTGCATAGTATTCCATGGTGTATATGTACCATATTTTCTTAATCCAGTCTATCATCGTTGGATGTTTAGGTTGGTTCCAAGTCTTTGCTATTGTGAATAGTACCACAATAAACATACGTGTGCATGTGTCTATAGCAGCCTGATTTATAATCCTTTGGGTATATAACCAGTAATGGGATTGCTGGGTGAAATGGTATTTCTAGTTCTAGATCCCTGAGGAATCGCCACACTGACTTCCACAGTGGTTGAACTAGCTTACAGTCCCAGCAACAGTGTAAAGGTGTTCCTGTTTCTCCACATCCTCTCCAGCACCTGTTGTTTCCTGACTTTTTAATGATCGCCATTCTAACTGGTGTGAGATGGTATCTCATTGTGGTTTTGATTTGCATTTCTCTGATGGCCAGTGATGATGAGCATTTTTTCATGTGTTTTTTGGCTGCATAAATGTCTTCTTTTGAGAAGTGTCTGTTCATATCCTTCGCCCACTTTTTGATGGGGTTGTTTGTTTTTTTCTTGTAAATTTGTTTGAGTTCTTTGTGGATTCTGGATATTAGCCCTTTGTCAGATGAGTAGGTTGCAAAAATTTTCTCCCATTCTGTAGGTTGCCTGTTCACTCTGATGGTAGTTTCTTTTGCTGTGCAGAAGCTCTTTAGTTTAACTAGATCCCATTTGTCAATTTTGGCTTTTGTTGCCATTGCTTTTGGTGTTTTAGACATGAAGTCCTTGCCCATGCCTATGTCCTGAATGGTATTGCCTAGGTTTTCTTCTAGGGTTTTTATGGTTTTAGGTCTAACATTTAAGTCTTTAATCCATCTTGAATTAATTTTTGTATAAGGTGTAAGGAAGGGATCCAGTTTCAGCTTTCTACATATGGCTAGCCAGTTTTCCCAGCACCATTTATTAAATAGAGAATCCTTTCCCCATTGCTTGTTTTTCTCAGGTTTGTCAAAGATCAGATTGTTGTAGATATGCGGCGTTATTTCTGAGGGCTCTGTTCTGTTCCATTGATCTATATCTCTGTTTTGGTACCAGTACCATGCTGTTTTGGTTACTGTAGCCTTGTAGTATAGTTTGAAGTCAGGTAGCGTGATGCCTCCAGCTTTGTTCTTTTGGCTTAGGATTGACTTGGTGATGTGGGCTCTTTTTTGGTTCCATATGAACTTTAAAGTAGTTTTTTCCAATTCTGTGAAGAAAGTCATTGGTAGCTTGATGGGGATGGCATTGAATCTATAAATTACCTTGAGCAGTATGGCCATTTTCACGATATTGATTCTTCCTACCCATGAGCATGGAATGTTCTTCCATTTGTTTGTATCCTCTTTCATTTCATTAAGCAGTGGTTTGTAGTTCTCCTTGAAGAGGTCCTTCACATCCTTTGTAAGTTGGATTCCTAGGTATTTTATTCTCTTTGAAGCAATTGTGAATGGGAGTTCACTCATGATTTGGCTCTCTGTTTGTTATTGGTGTATAAGAATGCTTGTGATTTTTGTACATTGATTTTGTATCCTGAGACTTTGCTGAAGTTGCTTAACAGCTTGAGGAGATTTTGGGCTGAGACAATGGAGTTTTCTAGATATACAGTCATGTCTTCTGCAAACAGGGACAATTTGACTTCCTCTTTTCCTAATTGAATACCCTTGATTTCGTTCTCCTGCCTGATTGCCCTGGCCAGAACTTCCAACACTATGTTGAATAGGAGTGGTGAGAGAGGGCATCCCTGTCTTGTGCCAGTTTTCAAAGGGAATGCTTCCAGTTTTTGCCCATTCAATATGATATTGGCTGTGGGTTTGTCATAGATAGCTCTTATTATTTTGAGATACGTCCCATCAATACCTAATTTATGGAGAGTTTTTAGCATGAAGGTTGTTGAATTTTGTCGAAGGCCTTTTGTGCATCTATTGAGATAATCATGTGGTTTTTTTGTCTTTGGTTCTGTTTATATGCTGGATTACATTTATTGATTTGCATATGTTGAACCAGCCTTGCATCCCAGGGATGAAGCCCACTTGATCATGGTGGATAAGCTTTTTAATGTGCTGCTGGATTTGGTTTGCCAGTATTTTATTGAGGATTTTTGCATCAATGTTCATCAAGGATATTGGTCTAAAATTCTCTTTTTTCGTTGTGTCTCTGCCAGGCTTTGGTATCAGGATGATGCTGGCCTCATAAAATGAGTTAGGGAGGATTCCCTCTTTTTCTATTGATTGGGATAGTTTCAGAAGGAATGGTACCAGCTCCTCTTTGTACGTCTGGTAGAATTCGGCTGTGAATCCATCTGGTCCTGGACTTTTTTTGGTTGCTAAGCTATTGATTATTGCCTCAATTTCAGAACTCTTAAACTGTATTCATCAACAGCCAAGATTTGTTGATTAATAGATTGCTATTAAGTGGGTGAGATGCTCAGGACAGGGCAGTTTTCTTCATGTATCTGTGACATTTTGGGTAGTCTTCTGACTTCGTGAAGGTAAATTGAAACTTTACAAAGTGTTTTTTTGTTTGTTTTTTTTTTTTTGAGACAGAGTCTCGCTCTGTCGCCCGGGCTGGAGTGCAGTGGCACAATGTCGGCTCACTGCAAGCTCCGCCTCCTGGGTTCACGCCATTCTCCTGCCTCAGCCTCCTGAGTAGCTGGCACTACAGGTGCCCGCCACCACGCCCGGCTAATTTTTTGTATTTTTAGTAGAGAGGGAGTTTCACCATGCTGGCCAGATGGTCTCGATCTCCTGACCTCGTGATCCACCCACCTTGGCCTCCCAAAGTGCTGGGATTACAGGCGTGAACCACTACGCCCGGCCAGACTTTACAAAGTTTTTAAGTGTGTGTTTCTGTTTCTGTCTTCTCCCCCTTCTCTGCACCCCTCTCAAAATAATAAATATTTTGGCTACATTTTACTATTAGGCATCAAATTCCCACTGTTCATAAATATGTGTGGTCAACCAAAAGGCCTTTTGAGGAAAGCTTTCAATGTGAATGCAGGTACAATATACACAACAAAAAGCAATGAACCTGGAAGAAATGGAGGTAACACAGGAAATGTGAGAAAGCATTAGCAGCAGTCTAGTTACATCTTCAGAGAAATATGAGAAAGTAGTGTCACCACAGAACAGGAACAGGATTCCATAAGAGAATTAATCGTGTAGTAGAAAACAGTGGCATAATAGTATTTAGAGATCACAACCACAGGAGGTGAAAAGTGGTATAAGAGATAAATCCTAAAACTGAGAAATCAAGAAATAGCAGTCAAATATATTGTCTATAATGGCAGTAGCTTCCGGCGGAAACAGCTAAAATAAAAATGAGTTTGCCTGCAAGAGAGGAGACGGCCATTTTTCATGAAGCCTTTTGATATCATATTATCTTTCTTTTTAAACTCTGTGTATATATTACTTTGATTTAATTATTTTTAAATTTTTAAGAGGCTTGGAATAGTTATAACCTTGCTTAGTATAATAGTTGTGTTCCTGGCACTCATAGAGTAATTTTTAATAAATTAATCAATATTAATTTTATTTGAGCCGTTAGTAAATCAAATAAATTATTTTAGGCTGTGTGTGAAATTTAGAGACTTGCAAGAAGTCCATTCCTTCCAAGAGTCTATCGTTTATTCAGGATGGCAATATTATAAGGCAACATATTCCAAATATTAAATAAGAGTAACAGACTGACACTGTCTGTCTCTGGACTTAAGGGAGGAGATGATGTAGGCTTCAGTTCATGGAGAAGGAGGCTAGAGCTGAGTGTTTAAAAGAACCTTGTGATTACACAGAGGGGTGTGGAGGACTTTGGGGTGAAAGGGACCACACAGGAGCAGAGGCAGGCAGCTCAAATGAGACTGTGAGATGAGTAGTAAGCCAGGTTGGCAGCAGCATAAGATATATATTGAAAGGGTGGGGGAAAGTCAGTATGAAAGGGCAGCCTGGAGACACCATGTCAGGAGCGGATTTTATCTCATAGGAAATAATAAGTCCCTGAATGTCTTGTATGTGTCTGCAAATTTCTGGAGTGTATGATAAAAGCTGTTACATATGTATAATGTGTAGTGATCAAGTCAGGGGTATTCAGGGCATCCATCACCTGAGTACAATACATTTTTGTTAAGTGTAGTCATCCTACTCTGTCATCGGCATCATTTAATTTATTCCCTTTATTTTAACCTATTTCTCTTCATCGTCCCCTCTCCCTGCCTGCGCTCACCCTTCCCAGTCTCTATTATCTATTTTTTTCACTTCCTACCTCTATATGTTCAAATTTTTTCTCTCTCACACGTAAGTGAGAACATGCAATATTTGTCTTTTTGTGTCTGGCTTATTTCACTCAAGATAACGACCTCCAGTTCTACCCATGTTGCTGCAAATGACAGGATTTCATTCCTTTTATGGCTGAATAGAATTCCATTGTGTAAATATGCTACATTTTCTTTATCCGTTCATCTGTTCTTGGATGCACAGGTTGATTTCATTTCTTAGCTATTGTGGATAGTGCTGCACCTGAATGTTTTTGAGCAAGATATAGGCAAGATCAACCTGCTGGTAATATGTGGCTTGCTGTGACCAGAAGACTAAGCCAGAAGTCAAGAAGGAGTTAAGCAATTATTGCAACCTTTCAGCTAGGATATGAGAGTGACTTTAACTTGAACAATGGCATTGGCAATGGAAAGAAGGAATATTAGAATGTTAAAGATACAAAAACTTAGGGATACACAATTTTTTCATCTCTGAGGAACATTAAATATTATTTTATCCTAATTGTCACTGTAAATTTCTAGAATGTCATTATAATCAATCAGAGCTTTGACCAGCATGAGTTAACCACTATTACTACTAAGTTGACAAGGCCAAGCAAAGAAACTCAAGGTTTTAGCTTACATTTAGAGCATCTTCGTGGCATAAATACAATTCCCATTAGGCATTCTGAAATGCAAAATATTTTTTAAAGTAACTTATGGATGCTTATCACTGCTTTCCTAAACCCCAATCATACTCCCAGGCTGGAAACCACTGACTGGACCCAGAATGTCTTCATTTATAGGTGAAGAAGCTTAATCACATGTGTCTGAAAACATACTCCAAGTGATGAGCAGCATGGAGTCAAAATAAGCCTCTTGCATCTTGCTTAAAGTTAGCTACATTCTGCTGGGAATTAACAGGACTTCGTATCTGATTAGTAACATTTTTAGGGAACATCTGAATCATTTGAAAAGCAAATAATCATGCTTTCATTTATCTTTTGTTTAAGACTGGCTTTCCATTAGTAAAGGTTTGCTCAAAGCAATGTAAACCATTATTTCTGTGTTAAAATTGGCTGCTAAAACCACCACCTGGATACTTTTGTCTAACATTGATTTATCAGCTGCTTATTTTCTTATTATCCTGCCATTTTAAACGACAAGCATTACTGTTTCTTGATCCATTATGACATGATGCCATATTAACAATCATATTGATTGAAAGTTCCATTGTCATGCACATATATAAATGAGGCTTTAAGAGACTCAAGGTTTGAATTCCTCTTATTCTACTCTGTAACATTTTTTCTTCCATAATTCTGCAAATACAGTATCACAAGTGTTGGGCATTAATTGCTTATTCAGATCAATCTCACTGGTCTCCGTAGTGACATGCATATTTTATGATACAAGTCAAGCTGCTAGATTAACAGATGTTTGTCTTTAAAAGGAAGGAAAAGTGAAACAGCAGTCACAGCATCTCTGTCCCTGTATGCATTCAATGTTAAATGCTACGTTTAAAGAACAAATTAATATGTGTATTATCTCCGAATTATCATCACCCCAAGCACTGTCCTCTGTCAGTAAGTTATTTTCAGCATTCAGGTAGTCTTTGCCACTAAATCTTCAACATCTGAGAAACCCAAAGCCATGTAAAAGAACCTGGTCGTCCTTTTGGTTGTTTTGTTGTTGTTGTTGTTGTTGTTGTTGTTTTCGCATTAAGCATTCCTCATGTATGGGAAACTATGATAATTCAGAATGAAATATGGGAGAAATACCTTTAAAATGTTATCAGCTACATAAAGCCTGACATTTAAGAAAACTATTATGCCCTACTGAAAACAATGTGGGAAGCATAAGCTCTATGGAAAAAAAAAAAAAAAAAAAGATTGATTATAGCCTTGAACTTTCTCCACTTGGCCAAAAGGAGAATAAGAGAATGTGAAGTGTGAAAGCTCTTTTGACAGGGTGACCGGAAGGGCTGCTGTTGCAATGGACAGTCTGAATCACAGACCACAAATGAAGGAAGCAAATTCAGAAGACTGGATGGAAGCAGAGCTAGCTCCGAAATGAGGACTACCCTGTCTGGAAAATAGAAGGCTTACTGATAGTCAAGTAGCATAATTAAGGATCAGTGAAGCTTATGACATTAAGAATAGTAACTGACTTCTTTGACTAGAGAGCAGCCTGAATTGGAGGAGACTGTACTGTGGGACCCTGTGAGATATGAAAGTGGATATCCCAAGGCTGCCTTTCTGATGTCTCCAGAGAGAGACTGTAGAATTACTTTGATGTGATACACTATTGGTAAAAGCCAAGACCACATCTGCCTGAGGAAAGAAAATGGTGGAAATGAGGGAATAGAAACATTCCATTTTCAAACATCTAGTTAAGATGTTTGCAAATTCTTGTCCCAAATGCCAGGAAAGAAAGTGGATGAATCAATGGCTACTGCAAGAATAGTTTCTGTGCCTTGCTAATAGGAAAGAAAGAAGTATCATTATCTGGGCCACTGAGGCTGCCTGAAACAGGAGAAATGCTGGATTACATAAGTTAAATACAGAAAAGTGACAGAAGGATGTAGTGAGGAGGAGAAGATGACTGCAGAAAAAAGGAAGATGGATGAAATGAATACAGTTTTAACTTTTCATAGAAACTGACAGTGCGATTAATAGGAAATTTGTGAAAATTTGGGAGGTTAAATAATTGCAAATTATTTTATGCATAATATGACACCACAGTGTCTCTAAAATTTGTTTTTTAAGGCTGGGCACGGTGGCTCACACCCGTAATCTCAGTACTTTGGGACATGGAGACGGACAGATTGCTTGAGCCCAGGAGTTCAAGACCAGCCTGGGCAACATGGTGAAACCCCATCTCTACAAAAAATACAAGAATCAGCTGGGTGTGGTGGTGAATGCCTGTAGTTCCAGATATTTGGGAGGCTGAAGTGGGAGGTTCACTTGAGCCCAAGAGTTGGAGACTGCAGTGAGCCATGATCACACCACTGTACTCCAAGGTGGGCAACAGAATGAGACTCTGTCTCAAAAAGAAAAAAAATCTTTTTTAAAAAAAGTATAATTTCATGGCAGGCAGACTTCAAGCCTTTGGTCTGTCCAAATTCAGGAGTGAGAAGAGGGTCTCAGCTGGACATTCAAGGTCTATTTTAACCCTATAATTCTGTGATTTGGTGAAGGATCACCAGTTATGAAGGATAATTAGCCATTCAATAAGAGACCTGCAGAATATTAAGAAATTCATTCTGTTCATGTCTGACATTCCTACCCAGGTAAAATCAGTTATGCTTAGTTTCTTTAAAAAGCCACGTAAGCACAATTCTAATGGTGTGAAATCCCTGTACCAGGCATTCATCTATAATTATTTATAATTGCATTATTTGTCATGGTTTACAAAACACAGGTGCAAAACTTTTTACTAGAGCACATATTTCACTATGTGAAAATTATTTCCCTAGACTACTGCATATATGTTGGATGGCCTCATTACTCAGTATCAGTAAACAGTTAACTAATAAAAATGTTATTCTGAACACTCAGGTGAGAGGGGAGAAGCCCATTTTAGCTCAGAGTTGATGATGCTAACAACTTACTCTTACACAGAAGGACAAACCCAGACCACTTGTAATGAGTGAATGAAAAAAAGGCAATAGGAATAAACATGGAACCAGGGAGATCATCAAAATCACCAATCTGTTTTAAAAAGTAGAAAGGCTTTTATTTCAACTTTGGAAGAACATAGGAAATAAAAGCAAACACAAAATGTTCAAAAGTTCTTAAATAATATTTTTGTTCAACTTAATTTACATCTATTATATGTATATAATACTATATGTAGAATAGCATGTTTTTTTATGTTCAAAGATGAAGAAGCTCTAAAAAAGCTAAAGTAACAAAGAAAGGCAGAGGCGCCTTAATAAGAATACTTAAAATGTATGTGTACAATCACTTTGGAAGAACAATAGATTATTTGTGTCTATGTATTTTAAGGAAGCTCTAGAAATATTTGGTTAGCCATTATTTATTTACTTGAAACCTGCATTGCTATCAAAATTGTTATCAAAGTAATCCATGGACAAACTTTGTCTTGGGTTAGATCTCCTGGCAGCAGACCCTCTGACAAGGTCTGTTGAGGGAGTGCTCTCAGAAGACACCTGTCATTGAGCGAAGGGAAAAGCATAAGGGAGGAAAAGCAGTCAGACACAAATAAATGGGTTCAGGAGAAGTCTAGCCTCAGCCTGGTTGCACTGGCAGGTAGGATGATTATGGAACAGCCCCAGGGGTTGAGGCCTGCTCCCAGACAGCACCCATTAGCTAAGAGCAGTCCTCCAGAGAAGGGTGCAGAAGTGAGCTCTTAGCTCTTAGCTGCCAACACTCACAACAGCTGAGGCATAGGCACATCAACCTGGTATATATTTATTTGTCTCTCTCAGTACTTTATGCAAAAAAAAAAAAAATATATATATATATATATATATATATATCCTCAGGCTGTTGTTGCAGTATCTGTCCATCCCAAGTGTTCAATTAATAGCTAATGGGTGAATGAACAGATGGATAGGTGCTACAAAAAAAAAGACACTGAAGAACCAGATTCTAAGAAATAAATCATAATAATAACCAGCATCTAGAAAACATTTCACATGTGCAGACACACTGCATGGATTATTTTCATCAGGTAGGAATTGTTATTATCTTGATTTTATGCCTGCAGAAACTGAGATGGATGTTTTCCAGAGCCACATGGCTGGTGTGACATCAGAGCTGACATATTTAACTTCTTCATTACACCAAATGCTCAGAAATTAGGAAGGTGAAATAAATGGGGTGAAACAAATATTGATAACTACTTATCCTGAGTCATTTATAGTTTCATAGAGTGGTTTTGTTTTCCTTTTAGAAGATAGAATTAACAGCTGCATTTTCCTCGTTCTATAATAAATGGACAGGTATGTAGACTCCAACATACTCCTTGAATAAAAATGAGAAATTCTAGAATCCTTGGATCATGCAGAGTACTTGAAACATCCAGAAGATTCTCAGCATTTTTGTCTCTGCTATATTACAGATTAACCATTGACTGTGAACATATATAATTATACAATCTAGATTGATTATGTTTAGGCCTGTCTGTAGTTTAAAATATACTATGAGTATTATTACAAGGCATGAGATTAAGATGGATGTTAATTTTTCAGTATTCCTCCTAAGCACAAGTTTTCAAGCCCAAATCTCATGAATGGAATTTGAAACAGCCTCTGATACGTTTGAGGCGTTTCTAATGAGTTGCTTAGCTCTTCTTCAGGGTAATTACTGATTTGTTCTGTGCTGTATATGAGATAACTGACTTAAAGTTTAAGCCAAAATCCCTCTGTAATTCACTTGACATATTAGAGAAAGAAATAAAATAACACATTTTAAACAAACACTAATGTTTTCTTAAAGTGAGGTAAGTATCTGGCTACTTACAAATCATTAAAAATTATGTATCTGGATTTTAGAAAGAGAGAACCTATATTGGTTTCTCTTCAGTGTGTGCCCAGGGAGTTGTGTTCAACTCTCTCGGCTGTCATTCAGCTGTGTTAATTGTGACTGGCAAACACAGAATCCAAATCTGCACATTCATAATAATAGTTCTGACTCTTCTGACAAGACAGCTAAGTAGGTCATTATTTTATGCCAAAAGGAAATGGCCTTTTGGTGGCCAAAGGAATGATTGCTGGGTTTTTTTTTTAAATATAATTCATGGAAATCTATTCTGCAATCTAGTGTTAATGTCACTGTTGTAGTTTCTCATTCCAAATTCATCACTTTGCCCACCATGTCCCATTTTGCCCTTCCAACTAGGACATAGTAGTGGGATTTCCTTTAAAATATTTTATTTATTTATTTATATTTATATTTTTGAGACAGGGTCTTGCTCTGTCACCCAGGCTGGAGTGCAGTGATGTGATCACAGCTCACTGCAGTCTCAACCTTCTGGGCTCAAGCAATCTTCCGACCTCAGCCTTCCAAGTAGCTGGGACTGCAGGTATGCCCCACCACACGCAGCTACTTATTTTTATTTATTTATTTATTTATTTTTGTAGAGACAGGGTCTCACTATGTTGTCCAGGCTAGTAAAATCTTTTACAACTCAGGAAAGCATTTTGTGATACTGTAACTACAGTTATTACCACTTCAGAGTAAACACATCAATCTAGCTAGTTGTCAGGTCATGATTTTTGTAACACCTTATACTTCTTTTGGAGGAAAAGCCATTGAGACAGCAATTCATTTATTCACTTGCAGGGCATCCCCTTTAAGTTAGTGTCTGCTTAATTCAAAAGAGATTATGGAAATATGAAAGCTAGGCACAGATTGGGACAATTTGTTGCTATTGTGGCTATTATTTCTTTTATCATTGTTATGATGGTATTTATGAAATAAATGTAAAACGAGATTTTTAAAAAGTAGTGATCATGAGAGCTAAGAAGTTGTCAGAAAGATATGTAAGTCATTTTGGACTTAAAAGAATTTATCCCACCTCAAATACTTCCAGAAAACGTGATTCTACATAGAACACCACTTGCCACTTCCCAGTATGGTAATTGGCAACACTTAGATTTACTACATGCAAAGTTCTGTACTAATAATGGATTTTCTACCTCTCAGCATTCCATACCCACATGACACTATTTTCTAGATGAGGAAAGAAGCTTAGAGAATCAGTAACTCCTCCAGAGTCACATAGCTAGTAAGGTGTGCCTGGGATTTGATCCAGGTGGTCTACCTCTCCACCTCATCACTTCCCTTGAGTGTGACCTGTGGTCAAAGAGAAACAATGCATTATTGTTGATATTATTAAGAAACTGATTTATCAAGCCAGATTTTAAAATAATGTAAATCTGGGCTGGGCACAGTGGCTCATGCCTGTCATCCCAGCACTTTGGGAGGCTGAGGTGGGCCTATCACTTGAAGTCAGGAGTTCGAGACCAGCCTGGCCAACATGGTGAAACCCCGTCTCTACTAAAAATACAAAAATTAACTGGCTGTGGTGACATGCTCTTGTAGTTCCAGCTACGCAGGAGGCTGAGGCAGGAGAATGGCGTGAACCCAGGAGGCAGAGCTTGCAGTGAGCTGAGATCATGCCACTGCACTCCAGCCTGGGCGACAGAGCAAGACTCTGTCTTAAAAAAAAGAAAAAAAAATCTGGTAAATCTGAATGCGTGCTTTGTGATTCATAAATTCTTGTCAGATGAAGAGTATGTGGTGGGGCAGCCACAAACTCAAACAAGGATCTTCATGGGCCCGGAATATTGTGGGCTCAAATTCTCTCTCTCCTATGACACGTTCTTTAATCCTCATTCCCACTTACTCCACAAAACCTTCTTAATCCTCCTTCCCTCTCTGAGACCAGTTAATCCTTCTTTCTCCTTTGATCTCCTACTGTAGTTCTCTATACAGCTCTGTGACAGCCCTTATTTTGCATTAATGTTAGGGTTAAGTAAAAGTCTCCCTCACTGGGTTGTGGACTCTTTAAGGGCAAGAGTCCTATTTTACTGAACAATGAACCCTAGTGCATGGCATACAGTAGGTGCACAACAAGTTTTTGTAATGAATTAATTAATATAAATGGCCACACACTTAGTAATGTCACTTTCTCACTCATCTCTGATGGAAGTTCCTACTTGGACAGGGAGAGGACATTCATAAAAGGTCAAAACATAATCTACATTATATGATACTAGAGAAAAACATCTTTTCATACTATCCGCAACAAATGTATGTACTCAATAAATACTGGTTGAGTCATAATCAACTATTAAACACTTCCAATGAGCTTGCGAATTCAAGAATTTACTGGGAAGTTTACCAAAAAATTAATTGTAACTCACATAGCTTTTAAGAGACACAGGATCTAAGAATACTCAGGACAAGAGACCTTTAAATTTGCACTCCCCTCAGTAATTTTAAAAGTGAATATGAGGGCCCTCCTCTCCTTCAGTTGTTTCTGCAGTGAAAGAAGGAGATCACTTTGGGAGAGTTCAAACATGATATTGATCTCCTGCACTGCTGGGAGACATGATGGATTCTTTTTTGTTTTAGGATAAGAATGGAGCTTTGTTTGGAAGAAAAGGGGTCCTGCAAAATGTGATAAACTTTCCAAATATCCTACAAAGTCTCTTTGTCATTTTCTAAAAGTGGACATACTGCCTTTGTTTTTGTGTGATCAAGTTTGACTCATTCTGCAAAGCCTGAGGGTTGCATTTAAAATTGGCATTAATTTTGTTTTTCACAGGCTTAGCTTTTTTCCCTGAGGCTTCTAACAAATTCTAGCTGGCTTCTGTCTCTATTATTGATCATGTGTACCAAGTGGAATATTGTCTATAAAAATTTGAAGGCATCTGTTGCTTTGCAAAGACTATGTACCTTTTATGCCTTAGGTAAGCTTATCAATTCCAGTCCCCTTTAGGAGGAGGCTGACCATGCCCATGGTTGCAGAGGTGAAAATATAAAGAGAAGCGGACCTGGCTTGAGGCAGCAGAAGGCTAAGAGGCTTTTCAGAGCCTGTGCTCACTTTGTCTTTGAGTGAAGCTGCATCTTTGCAGAACAGCATCTCTCATTGCTAATGTCTTTGGAAGGCTCAAGCATATTTGAAAAAAATAAAAGAGGCATAACTAAGCAAAACATAACCTCAAACAAAAGTGATAGAGAAGGTCGAGCGAAGACACATATAAACAGGTTTCAATGGGATGAGAAGTTATTCGAAGGCCTCCAAATAACTGTAGGAAGCAAGAAAGAGCATTGTCTATTTCTTCTCAGAAGGATAATCCCAAGATTCTTATCTGTATCCCCTGACTCACTCCTCTTCATCCCCTCTATCAGCCCAACTCAACTACTGCCTGAAAGATCTATCAGTACCATTCTTACTCAACAGGATCAACATTAGGCTATACATGAATGTGAACTTGCTGAGTTCATAGTTCATTGATATGTGGCTAATAAAATTATTTTTCTCTATGATCCACAATTCAGAAAATAAAATGTAGGTATGGATGGCAGGTAATCTCTTTTTCTACATGTTGCTTCCTGTCAAAGCCAATTCTTCTGCCATTTTAGTGGAAGAATAAGAAGAGTAACTACCCATAGAGTTGAGTCAGCTAAATTCACATAAAGTCTTAGCATCAAAAGCATTTATAAGGATTTTTAAATCTATTTGCATATTTTCTTTCTCTGCCCACGGAGGTAAATGTCAATTCCATTATTATAAATCTGATTTCCAGTCTCATAATTTTCTTTGTCTCTCCTACTTCACTTATATTTTTCCTAAAACTTGGGGAAAAATTGTTCAATTACCCAAAGAGCCCAGTGGCTATTAAGTTGTTAAACAAGCCCCCATTCTGTTTTCATTCTGTAATTATTTTTTAAATCAAGCCTGTCATAGCCATCTTGCTAGTAAGTTAATTATCCTGAAACAAAGATCAATCTGGTGTTTTGGGAACTTGGCGCAAACGATATTAACACAAACTTATAGACCTGGGAATAGTGAGTAAGGGAAAAAATGAGGATGGTTGTTTAAACGGCTCTGAATTTGGAAATGACCCTCAAGCTAAAAATAGGAAGGAAAAACAAATGAATGTGGGATAACTAGGAACATAGGATTTGTTCTTCCAGAGCTAAAATAGCTTAATGCTTAAGAGCACAGGCATTGTAGTAAGACAGACTTGAGTTCTTATCCAAGCTGTGTTCTTCCCTAATTGTATGACCTTAAGTAAGCACTTACCCCTTTAAATTCTTTCCTTGGGAAAGTGTTACGTTGGGATTGTTCTGGGATTTAACTGGGATGTTTGCAAGATGCTTTGCCTATTACCTAGCATATATAGTAAATTCTTAATAAATGGTAGCTCATGCCATGCACATGAGCCCACCTGTCACATTCCTGTGTGCACAACACAGCACCCACTCACTACAGACACATGCCCGGGGATTTCTGGTAGAGAATAGTCAGCTACCAGGTGTTAAAATCCCAAGAAAGCCTTCAAATAACTGTAAGAAGAAAGAAAGGACATCTCCCCTTCTCAGAATAATCCCAAGATTTTAAGGCAGAGGCACCCTCATCTTCTTCAAAGAAGTTACATCTTTCTTACCTTCATTTCTTCTCACGGCACTTCCTCTCCTTAGTATGCCCTTCCTTTGCTTTCTTCACCTGCTTAGTCTCACTTGTTCAGAACCTCCCAGAGCCCCACATTGCCACACGTACCCACCACCTGGCCCCCAGGACCTCCAAGCACACCTCCATCACAGCCCTTCCCACAATGAAGTAATGATTTTCTTAGCAGTCTTTTAGCGCTTCCTCTGTCATGAGGGCAGAGATGTTGCCGTGTTTGACTGGATTAAATTATTTCCCCCAAGTCATCCTTACTTTGTGTCCACTTCTCCAACAGGGGGAAACATTAGCACAATTTTTCTAGCAGCTACTTTACTATCCAGAATGATTGTCCACTAATCCAATTAAATTTTTTTTTATAAACATTAAGCCTCTCACTACTGGCAACATTAAATGTGTGTTAACTAAAAAGAAATTTGGGCCGGGAGCACTGGCTCACATCTGTAATTCTAGCACTTTGGGAAGCCAAGGCAGGAGAATCACTTGAACCCAAGTGTTTGAAACCAGCCTGGGCAACATAGTGAGATCTTGTCTCTGCAAAAAATTTAAACATAAAAAATTAGCCAGGCATGGTGCCACGTGCCTGTAGCCCCAGCTACTCAGGAGGCTGAGGCAGGAGCATCACTTGGGCCCAGAAGTTAGAGACTGCAGTGAGCTATAATTGTCCCACTGCACTCTAGCCTAGGCAACAGAACAAGATGGTCTCTAAATAAATAAATAAATAAAATTAAAATCTAAAATCCAAATGCTTTTTCTACTTTATTAGTGGTATCTCTCATCATAATGTCTTGTCTTCCTACTGCAAGATGCATTCCCCTTAGTTTTCCATCTTCTAAGCTGTTCTTTTTGATTCCACTTGATCGCCATTGAATCTTACAATAATTATGAACTGACCATATTTGGCCATGGTAGTTAACGTCAACATTGCAGGAGATAAGTTTTTTTAAAGGATGAATCACGTGGACTTAAACAAGTAATAATAAAAAGAAAGAGAAGGAAAAATAATAAAAGAAAATAGAATGAGCCTGATCTTCCCAGGGCCTAAATTAGCCCCTAGTCACACATCTGTTGCTCAGGCAGCACAGCGGTTTTTTTTCAGGCTTTCAGGGTACCACTTAGAGCTCTGTAGCGGGGAGACGCTCGAGCATTAAAGAGAATGGAGCCTGTAATTAGGAGAGGTACCAATGTCACATGAGGCTGAAATTTGACTTCTGAGGCTCTGACTAATTTCTTTAGTTTGGAAGCTTTCTTGGCAAAGCTTTAAATCTCAATGCCACTACTTTGTAGTTTTGCAAAGCCTCAAATTGCTGGAATGCTGGGAGGAGAGAAGAGAAAATAGAAAGGAGAAAAGGGTATGTTAATTAATTTAATTTTCTGGTTAATTCAGCTTGACGAGTATTTGTCCAACTGCTGGGCTCAGAATGCTGTAGGTGCAGTAGAGAAAAAATGAGAACTGCACAGTGTAATTCTTGTCTAAAATGAGCATATCATTTTTCTCCATTTTCTCCCTTTAACACTTTCTTTACCAAGTCATTTCAAAGTATTTTAGTCCTCACTAGTGGTTTAATAAGTACAGAAAAGCCAATATGATTTAATCTTGTTTCCACGCATCTCCAATGACCAGTCTAATACCTAGAACAAAGTAGGTTTTCAATATATCTTTATTGAATTGAATTGCATCATGTAGGTGGTATATGAGATTGGGTCTAATCTATATGGATCTCAAGAGATATTCTAAAAGTTTATTTATTTGACGAAATCTATTAATCACCCTATTTTCTGGGCTACAGATCCCTTTCTTAAGCAACTTTTGATTGAGAAGCAATGCATTATCTAGTCAGTATCATCTTAATGAAATCTTAAATCCTCTTGGTATTTACTACATAGGGGTTTATTTCAGCTCCCCCCATTAGAAGTAAGTGCTTTCTGCAGCAACTTAATTTTAGAAGTGTTCTGTCATAGTACCCAAAGATTAGCGAGCAGAATATTGGGCACTTGATATCTGCTCATGATCTGGACATTAGTCAAGCTAAGGATGTTTGCTCTGGGGCTGTACTTGAATCTATAAAATTTAGACAATCAGCCACTGCAGCCACCCTCCCTTCAGCTAAAGAATTGTTCCAAACCCCGATTGCCATCACTGACTTGGATTCTTTTCTCTTGGGCCCTTTTCTCTCAACCACAACCTCCTGCATGGCCTAAAACCTAGCCTCTCCCTTCTTATTGTTAGTGGTCTGGCTTTGAATCCACTGTCTCCTAATTAAGACAACCAGATCAAGGGGCTCTGGGAAAGGAGTCTGGAATGCTTTCTCTCAGTCAAAGCGGACAGGGGGCCAAAGCCCTGGTTGGGCTATGAGGGAGGGGCAGCTAAGCCGGGCCCATGTGTGTGGGTGCTGGTGACTGGAACTCTGGGACAGAACCAGAGCAGCTTCTTTAGGAAGTGCCAGACCAGACATGGCCCATATCAGAAATCCATTCTCCCGTCTCACAGAGGCTCTTGGAAGGGGGCTAGGCCCACTCTTCCTTTGATTCCTGAGGGAGACCAAATAGTGATGAGAGGAGAAAAGCAGAATCCATGCTAGATGACCTCAATCCTCTCAACAAACTAAAAGGCAGCGTTATTTGCAAAGAGAAACAGAAGGCTGCTGTGGGGTGCAACTAGAGTCAACAATAGACAAAGAGGATTGCTGGGCAGTGGCCAGTTTCCCTGTAGCTTTAAGCTACCAACCCACAGAGACCCATAGGAGTTGGGAAGTCATCTGCCTCTAGCAGTCGACTTTGCCTGCCCTTGCTCCTTCTGATTTCCTGGCCAGTCTGCAGGAAAGTTCTTCTGCCAACAACCACAGCCACCCAGCAAGGTACATGCACCATGCAGAGAAACAGAATCACCTACTAAGGTCCCCAAATGGGGAAGAAGATAAAGAATATTTCAGTATATTGCATCTGGACCTGGCTTGGCACAGTTTCTGAGGATTCTTGGGGGTCCATCCTAAGACTACTTCCAAAAGCCCTGCTTTGTTCTGCAAGTGCCCAGCTAAGATCTGATCCTGCCAGCCTTGGCATCTGCATCTGTCTGATGCAGACAGATGTGGATTTGGATCCTGGCTCTGCAATATAGTTACACAACCTGGACGAGTTATTTAATCTCTTTGAGGCTCAGTTTTTGAATCTTTAAAATGGAGATAATGTTTTATAATGTTATTGTAGGAATCGAATAAATCCATATAAAATCCAAATGATAAATTACAATTGATAAAAAATGTATAAAGAAAACTTCTAATGCAGTGCGTGGCACATAGTAGTTCTTCAATAAATGGCGTTACCTGGTGCTCCTGTTGTTGAGTGCTGATGAAGATTCCAAAAAATATTCTCTGAGCTAATGTAGTAAGAATAATCAGAGTTATCTTAAGTTAGCCTTCTCTTCTAGGTTTCTATAGCAGAATAAATCAAAGTCACTATTACATTGTTAAGCTTCAAGTTCAAGGAGAAGTTTTTCATAAAACAGTTCATAAATATCACAACAATTTTCTCTGATATCTCTTTATTGTGTTGACTTTTTCCCAACAAAGTTCTCTGGGTGCTGCCTATATCCAGTGAAATAAAGATTCTATACAGAAGGCTGAGAAAATAAGTCTTTTACTCAGATATACACAGCCTTCAAGTGTTCTGTACTCATCCCTTTGCATACCAATCATGTCTGTTTTTAGATCTGTCTTCTTTCATGATTTGTCCTTCTTTCACTCTGTTAAAAAAAATAGTATGTTCCACCGAGCTTGGTTCAGCAGGGCTGTACCACAGGAATTCTCATCAAAACATGGGACTGACTCGACTTTCTCAGAGAATTGTTCTCACCCATCTCACTCATCATGTCCACTTAGGTGTTCCTCTTTCAAATTTTGTAGTTAATTATGAGGCTTTAGAAATGTGGTTCTGCAAAGTAGTCTCAATGGTTGTTACTCCATTGCTGATAACTTCACTCCAGGAGCCATGAGTTTTTAAAGTTTATTACTCTTTTAGTGCAATCTTCAATTTTTAGTTGAAGAAAAGCAAAGTACTGCAAAGAGAACACCAATCAATCAATCTTTTGGAGGGACATCTCCAAACATATAAAAGAAATTTTGAAGGGCCAGTTATTTGCATGTTGAAGGAGCTCCAGTAACAAACAAGAAATGCCATTGGTGGAGAGCCTGCTTAATTGAAATCTCTTGCATGAATCAAGGGAGAAGTAAAAATTTCAGGAAGCTCCTTTGGTTCTTAGAGAGTGACACTTATGGGATATATAACACTGAAACAAAACAGCCAATTTATTTCCCCATCAAGAAGGAGAGGGAAAAAAAAATGGGAGACAGACCTAAGTTTAATCAAAAGCAGAATCTCGGAGGAAAGATTGAACTGGTACCATCCTTTTTTAGTCCATTTAGGGTGTTTCATAGACATAACATGCTCATTATGTGGCAAGCCCTATCTCTATTGCAGTTTGAAAATCAGAGCCAAAAGAAAATAAAAACAAAAACTAATTTCCGCCATTAAAAATGCAAACCATGATTGTAGTTTTCTCCTCAGATGGTGCATAATTCTCCTCCCTCTGTTATAATTCCCTTTCCTAATCTAGATATATTTTGTAGACTTTTGAAAGTTGTTACTGCATTTGTTATTCAAATTAAAACATGTGTTGTGAATGAACTAGGGAATTTGGTGAGCATTTCATTTTGAAATTTCCAATTGACCTCTCTAGCCCTCTTACATTAAATGATATAAAACAGATTATGCAGACCACATCCTCTGCAAATTCTGTCCTTAGAATAAGAAAAGGATTTTCTTAAGATTCCTAGACATTAAATAACAATTACCTAAAACATAGCATCCATCTAATCACAGAATTTCAGAGCTGTGAGCAACTTTAGACATTGTCTGGTCTGTTGTCCTGCAATTATATCTCCCTGGATCCTTTTCTGACCCATGAAATGCAAATAAATTTTTATTCCTAGAAACTCATCACTCTACCTATGCTACCGCTGCAGCACTATCACTACTGCTACCCTTTGTATTTTGGAGTTAACATCCAAGGTTCTTGTAGCTGAAAACTTTTTCTTTATTATTATTATTATTATACTTTAAGTTTTAGGGTACATGTGCACAATGTGCAGGTTTGTTACATATGTATACATGTGCCATGCTGGTGTGCTGCACCCATTAACTCGTCATTTAGCATTAGGTATATCTCCTAATGCTATCCCTCCCCCCTCCCCCTGCCCCACAATAGTCCCTGGTATGTGATGTTCCCCTTCCTGTGTCCATGTGTTCTCATTGTTCAATTCCCACCTGTGAGTGAGAACATGCGGTGTTTGGTTTTCTGTCCTTGCGATAGTTTGCTGAGAATGATGGTTTCCAGTTTCATCCATGTCCCTACAAAGGACATTAACTCATCATTTTTTATGGCTGCATAGTAATCCATGGTGTATATGTGCCACATTTTCTTAATCCAGTCTATCATTGTTGGACATTTGGGTTGGTTCCAAGTCTTTGCTATTGTGAATAGTGCCGCAATAAACATACATGTGCATGTGTCTTTATAGCAGCATGATTTATAATCCTTTGGGTATATACCCAGTAATGGGATGGCTGGGTCAAATGGTATTTCTAGTTCTGGATCCCTGAGGAATCGCCACACTGACTTCCACAATGGTTGAACTAGTTTACATTCCCAGCAACAGTGTAAAAGTGTTCCTATTTCTCCACATCCTCTCCAGCACCTGTTGTTTCCTGACTTTTTAATGATCGCCATTCTAACTGGTGTGAGATGGTATCTCATTGTGGTTTTGATTTGCATTTCTCTGATGGCCAGTGATGATGAGCATTTTTTCATGTGTTTTTTGGCTGCATAAATGTCTTCTTTTGAGAAATGTCTGTTCATATCCTTTGCCCACTTTTTGATGGGGTTGTTTGTTTTTTTCTTGTAAATTTGTTTGAGTTCATTGTAGATTCTGGATATTAGCCCTTTGTCAGATGAGTAGGTTGCAAAAATTTTCTCCCATTCTGTAGGTTGCCTGTTCACTCTGATGGTAGTTTCTTTTGCTGTGCAGAAGCTCTTTAGTTTAATTAGATCCCATTTGTCAATTTTGGCTTTTGTTGCTATTGCTTTTGGTGTTTTAGACATGAAGTCCTTGCCCATGCCTATGTCCTGAATGGTATTGCCTAGGTTTTCTTCTAGGGTTTTTATGGTTTTAGGTCTAACGTTTAAGTCTTTAATCCATCTTGAATTAATTTTTGTATAAGGTGTAAGGAAGGGATCCAGTTTCAGCTTTCTACATATGGCTAGCCAGTTTTCCCAGCGCCATTTATTAAATAGGGAATCCTTTCCCCATTGCTTGTTTTTATCAGGTTTGTCAAAGATCAGATAGTTGTAGACATGCGGCATTATTTCTGAGGGCTCTGTTCTGTTCCATTGGTCTATATCTCTGTTTTGGTACCAGTACCATGCTGTTTTGGTTACTGTAGCCTTGTAGTATAGTTCGAAGTCAGGTAGCGTGATGCCTCCGGCTTTGTTCTTTTGGCTTAGGATTGACTTGGCGATGCGGGCTCTTTTTTGGTTCCATATGAACTTTGAAGTAGTTTTTTCCAATTCTGTGAAGAAAGTCATTGGTAGCTTGATGGGGATGGCATTGAATCTATAAATTACCTTGGGCAGTATGGCCATTTTCACGATATTGATTCTGCCTACCCATGAGCATGGAATGTTCTTCCATTTGTTTGTATCCTCTTTCATTTCATTAAGCAGTGGTTTGTCGTTCTCCTTGAAGAGATCCTTCACATCCTTTGTAAGTTGGATTTCTGGGTATTTTATTCTCTTTGAAGCAATTGTGAATGGGAGTTCACTCATGATTTGGCTCTCTGTTTGTTTGTTATTGGTGTATAAGAATGCTTGTGATTTAAAACATCACTATTTGAATTTCAAAACACTGTTTAAAAATCCTAAAGCCAAGAAAACCTAATATACATATTAGGGCTTCGCAATTTTTTCACTACTGACATTTTATGAGATGGCATAAATCTTTGTTGTGAGGATGGCTGTCCTGGGTACTGTAGGATATTTAGCAGCATCCCTGGCAAGTAGCCCCCCCGACCCCCTGCAAGTGTGACAACCAAAAATGTCTCCTGCCATTGCCACGTTTCCTTGGGGGAGTGGGGATCGTTTCTGCTTGTTAAGTATCAACATATGTTGTTTTTCAAAAACAAGTGAGAAAAAACAGTTTGATTATCTAGAAGCCAGTTCTCCCTTCACCATATACACAACCTCTCCAACACTGAATGTCGTCATTTTGTAAAAATCTTTGCCAATTAAGTGGCAATTATGATAATATTCAATCAGAATGCTCTTCGGGGTTCAGTGCCATAATATTTGCTAAAAGAATAAAAAGAAAAGTCCCATGCCACTCTGGAGTTGTGGAAGTGAGATGTTGTAGAAAATGAAATCTGACTTAATTCTGTGGTCCTGATATGAGAGTAAATTGGCTTCAGCAGCATCTGCGCCATCCCATGGCTGAGTTGACTATATGAATGTTATCTTCATTCCTCATGGCTCTATGTTTGTATGTCCAAAGCTTAAGTGGTCAGTTGAAGAATCTACATGTGAATAGCTAGTACATAGTAGTTATTCAACAAATACTTGTTAAATGATTTTATGAATTGTGCTTTATCTTTGCCTCTTGAATTGGACAATCAGCCATTTTAGTCTATGCTGGAAATAAAAATATTCTTGTTCAAATTAGTCGGAGGATATAAGACCCCCTAGAAAGTCTCAAAGTTTCTTATATTCCTCACTCTACATCCCCAAGTTTTTTAAAAAAAGTGTATGTGTTTGAGAGAGGGAAAGATCGTATGCATGTATGTTACAGAAGCAATCAAAAATATATGGGACATGGTCTCTCAGCCATAGGGTCTCAAAGAGAGAAATGAAAGTGACAATTTGTGTCAGGCTTTATGCTGGGATATTAAATAGACCATCTCTGTAGTCCTCACAACAGTCCCTTGAGGTGGATATTATCACCACTATTGTATAGATGCTAAGAAATAAGTTGCTCAAAGTCAGACAGCTGCTACACGGGAGAGCAGAAACTCCAGTCAAGCACTAGCTGTGTTTTCAGCTGGCTGAGCCCGGTTTACAAGCCTCCCATGGCTCACTTGGCCTCTTGTGCCCCCTTGGCCTCGGTTGCTTCTTGAATGGAGAGCCCTGTCTGCTACTGCCCTGACTGTCACCGCATATCCTAACCTTGGTGATGGCCCCAGCCAGCCTCTTCAAGGTTGAGGGCTGGACCTCATCATTCTCACCATTGTGGGATCTCCTGCAGAGCCAGTACCTAGACCCCAGCAGACCAGACTTACAGAGGCGCTGGCTCCTTTCAGCACTTCTAGATTCAGGGGCTGTGCTGCTCCCTGAGCCCTGGCTTCCCAGTGGCTGCTCAGAGAGGCTGGGCAGCGCAACCAAGAAGTGGGGGGACCCAACTCCCCCTAGGAAAACTTGGAGCAGTGAAAGACAGGAGACTGGCAGGAACTAGCAGCTGAAGTCCCCTCGCTCCCTCCCCCTACCAGACCGGCCTGAGATAGAGTAGCTCCATGTAGCCTTTCTGGAGACCATGTTGCCGGCTGTGTTTATTAAAGAAGCTGAGGTGAAGCTCATAACATTGCCCTCCTTCTTTGCCTTACTCTGCTTTTCCACTTCACGCTTAATGCCCACACACTTTTAAAATGTTAACTTGGAAGTTTTGCCTTAGTTTCCATTTTCTAGGGAACCCTGGCTAAAACATAAATCTTTAATTTATAAAATGACAATGCTGCTGCCCATCCCTCAAAAGTTCAAGGAAAAATAGAAACAAAACCCCTCTTAGTAGATATTGCCCCAGATTGATGATAACTAACAGATATCCGAAAAGAAAAACAGCCAGCATATGTAGATGTGAAAAGCAGTGCGTTGAGATGGCATTCACTGTACCTTTGTGGCCACCTTGTATCTGCCCTAACACTACCTGCTTTTCTCCCCTTGCTTTTAGACAGGAGGGCAGTGTTAACACACACTGGAGCAAAACGGCTGTATTTGTCTCACTGTAATGACCATATGCCACGTGGTAGGAGGAAGGTGTCAGTCATCCCAAATTCAAGTCCTAACTCTTCTGCTTATTAGCCGTATGACTTGAGAAGGTCATAAAATCTCTGGGTAAATATTTCCTCTCCTATAAAGTAGAAATAAGGAGGGTCAGAGAGCGGTAGGGGAAAGAGGAGCAATAAAGAAACCTTTGAAGGAGCAGCCATTGACTTAGAAGGAAATCCAGGAAAGGATTTCTGTCCAGGAAGCATGAGAAGAAAGTTTTTCAAGGCAGAGAGAGCTCCTGATATTTCAGAAGCCCCTGATAATTCAAGACTTTGCTGAGGTAAAACCATCTGGTGCCGAGAATTTTTTTATTTCTAAATATCAAACAGGCCAGGCATGGTGG